>NC_088360.1:7062842-7142842 GCF_034508935.2 Berghia stephanieae | reverse complement strand
TGGTTCAACATATAGGAGGATTAATTACTAATATTACAGTTTGAGTGTTTGAGTATAAGAGAGTTATAACAGGGAAATGATATATTTTCCTCATATTTAAAGCACCCACCCACACCCACACACCCACGACATACACACATACGCACACAAATCATATGATATGTTTCGTTGTTTTTGTTTTGTTTATTTGGTTGTTGTTGTTGTTTTTGTTTTTTGGTTTTTATTTTTAGGTTGGCAACTCTGATTATGCCATTCAATAACAACGGGATATGACATTCAAGCTCATAAGTTACATTGCCATACACTGGCCAAACACTTTTTCCCTTTTTGGCCAAGTTACTTGCACTTTATACATCTCATACCTCGAGAGATTAAAAAGGCCTCAAACATGTCATAAAGTCTTAATCTTTGACATTTCCCTAAAAGTTTGGAGTTTAAGATTTTTGACAAGTTTGGAGCTTCCTTAATCTGTCAATTTCCTTCTGCCAGAGTATGCCATGATCGCATGCGATGGCATCCAGACTCACGACAGATTATTGAGAGGCATGGATTTATCACGGCGTGTCAATCATAAACACACAATAACCAGGATGAATATTGTATTGTCTTCTCCAAGCCTGTCATTAAACCTTTAACAGCGAGTATGGATTCTTTCAGACAATAATAACTCCCATATCTAACTATCTGGATAATGATGATAATAATATAAGCACAGAAGTAACCGTTTTCACAACGATAGCATCAATAACGTGACTCGGGATTTATTGAAGGCTCGGTATGTGGTCATGTATTGAGATAAATAATAACAATTGTTTTATCAGGTAAGAGTAGAATTGAATCCCACCTGTAAAGGTTTAATTTCAATACTCACCCTCGTGATTTAGTCCGGCATTAACATTTTTAATGTGTAATCTCACCCATTATTCCAATACATTGAATTGAAAAAAAAACAAACAACAACAGATAGCCACAAAGCACATCCTTCAAATATCTATCCTTATCTTGCCAAAAATTCTCAAATCTGGAACTTCACCCAGATAGGAGAGTTTTTGACAAAAGAGGGTCATATTTATTGAAGGACGTATTTTCTGGCCAAAATTTTAAAACGTTGTTTTAATTTTTTTTTTCTTTGGGGGGTGGGGGGGGGGGGTAATTTTTTAAAAAAATATTTATTCACAGCTTACACAGCAGACCTGAGTGGGATTTTCAGAAAAGTATCAACAAATCGATAAAAATGTAAAGGTAAAATATGGGAAAAGTAATGGTTGGAGAGGAGCGAATTGTCAATAACATCGACTCATTTTTGTCATTTAATATCTTAACAGTTTAAGCGTAATGATTTTATATATGATAAAATGGTCAGTTAAAATAGACGAGCTGGACACACACACACACACACACACACACACACACACACACACACACATCATGAATCGTTACTGAAACCAATAAATACGATCTAGGACAGTATGATCCATCGCCTCAAAACAGTACTTGACGCTGAAAACTGAATTTACCATGCAAAAAAAGACTTGGGTTAAGGTTACTTGTCTGAAGGGAAACAATATTCTATCATATGTAGCAAAATCTATTAGAATACATTTCTGATAATTACAAATTCAAAATTACGACATCTTGTTTACAACGACATAATACCAGATTATTGTAGTCTGATTACCAGATTGAGGGGGCGGATCAAAAATAGAAACAAGTGACGTCATCGAAACTTGAAAATGTGAAAGTAGAACTCTCACTTCTGAGCCTGTTAAACCTAATAAGAGCTAAACTAGGGCAATAGTGTGGCTTTTTTGCTCTGTCACAGTGACATGTAACTGATATGCATTCATTTTGTATAAAGTACAGGATAACAAAATTATAAAATAAAGATGTATTACTCGCCAAATTCAAACTTAAGGTGATCTTATTCAGCAAAAGACATTAATATTTTGTCTAGTTTTAACGCTAATAAAATATTGTGTCCATTAAGTCGCCGCTTTCACCGCCTACTTAACTAGCGCAATGAAAGAGGTTAAAGAAGTTAAAAACAGATGTATTGCGTGATTATACACATACCTCTACAAGTAACAGTAACCAATTAAATGACAACATTCTAGAAGTACGGCTTTGTGGTCTAGTGGTATGACACTCGCTTTCGGATCGAGCCTCGCGTAGTTGAGTCCTTGGAAAAGGCTCTTTACTAACATTCTCTCATCGTACTCAGGTGTAAAATGAGTACCTGGCCAGTAACTGCGTTGTCTTTGTCCGAAAAATTGTAATATCGCCTAACAGGCGTCATGTCCCGTCCTATATGTTAAATGTTGCTGTTGGTCAGAGACCCCTTGTAAAGCGCTTTGAGCACATTTAGTGGATATTGCGATATATAAAGCTCAATTTTTTAAAGCACTGATTAAACAAACCAGAACAAACCCAAACCCAAAATTACATTAAAGATTGTTGAATATTTATTATTTTCTTTAGACGATACACCGGCATTAATTAATGTTTTATAAAGCTGGCATCTTACTTAGATCTACGGATTACAATAGCAATAGAAAATTACGTCCTATCGCCATCATTCTGGCACACAGACGCGCACGGAATCATTGAGCATGAGAAGCACCGATGTAACTCGGCGTAGAAGTCATAAACAGGCAATAACCTTACTGGAGATTGTGTTGTGCCGTACACTGACAAAGCACGTGTTTAAAAATTTGGCCAGGAATCGTCAGACATCGAGATTTCAAAATAACCCACAACTTATTAACAAGTCTCAGATATAAGAATTCGAAGAGGAGGGTTTAATAATGCTTTTTGACAAGTTGAGGGCATCGTGATCGATATATATGAAGTTATAAGTTTTTTGACAAAATGTAAAATCTTTTGTCAGGACATGGTAGGCTCTGTTGCGTCGTACTTTAAAAACAAAAACATATATTTAAAGTTTTGGTCAGAAAACTCGTCCTTCAAATGTGGATTGACCAATATTTTGATCCTCATCTCGTCAAAAACTCTCAAACCTGGGACTGAGACTTCAGTTCCTGTTTTGAGAGTGTTTGACAAGATGAGGATTGTTTCAATTTATCGATACCATTATTTTAATAAACGTGATTTGTCATAGTATGGCCGTGTTGTCTTCTGTCTTGTCATCGCATTCCATCTCACTATCTTATTACCCACACAAGATTATATGAACAGCAAGCCAGCCTTCTGTTGTCTCACCCCCCCCCCCCCCCCCCTTCCCCCAAATCACCCTTTAAATTTCCCTCACCCAATCATTATAATTATTTTAAGCCTGCGTTGTCTATACATTTTTCAAGAATCAATAAGTTGATAGCGACATGACATGATACCAAGCTACTAGCTAAAGATAACATACAGCGATGGCATAATAGTATTATGGTTGAGGTTCTTTTATTTGCATTTGAAGCTTTAACATTTTCAAAATCATGGTCGATCTTTCAGGTAAGATCAGACATGGTGAGTAAAACAACATTGTCTCTTTGGGACGAACAGTCGAAAACAATTAACTCAAACACACTTATTTGTAACTTGCATTTAAAATATCATTTCTGAACAGGTATAAACATTTTCCAGCCTTATCCAAGGACTGAAATTGGTTCGTCCACAATAGCATTCGAATCGTAATATAGTGTAAAAACACTAGACCGCATATACCCTCATCTTGTCAAAAACTCTCAAACCTGGGAATTAGGAAGTCCCAGGTTTGAGAGTATTTGGCAATATAAGGGCTATTCTGATCGATCAATAGTTGAAGTGTCAGTGCATGACATAATCAGTCGGAAGGTGAAAATTTTCGATTTTTTATCTGAAAGAATATGCTCCCCAGAGGATTTTGATCTTCATTTGAAGTAAATCGGGTGATTTTCATGAAGTTATTGTAAGGGAAAGCAACTTTTCTCAAAGTTCATACTTTTTTAACCTGACTAGCTCTAAAAAAATTTAGAATTGAAATTAAGCTTTTACATTTTTCCGAAGATGTAAAAAAAGGTTTGGTTTAATAATTCATGACAAGAAGTCATTTTTGATAAAAATTGACCTCTAACTAAACTTGGCAATATCTCAATTCAAACCTTTTCACCATCCAACTGATTATGTCATTCACTGTAATTTCTTAAAAGTGGGTTTGTTTGTTTGTTTGTTTTGGGCCTTTTGTTTTTTGTTGTTTTTTTGTTTTTGTTTTTTTAGAGTACGGTATAACTGTCTCCACAATAATTTGTCAACAACCAGGCTTCGATTGGCAGTGTAATGTATACACTACTTGGATCTCGTCATTTCATTGGTCAAGATAAGATAAGATTAGATAAGAAAAGATGAACGTTATTAATCCACTTTAGGAAATTTTCATTGTGTATTGCCATAGACTTTTGAGCATACTTTACAGTCTCTCCAAGGGGCTTTCATCAGTGACTAAATGGGTGGCGGCGATTGCACATTCGCAGCAATGTGGGTTTTTTTCCCCTTCTTTGGATAAAGCTATCTGCACACACATTCCTCTCGACTATAGTATGAATGAGAATCTGGCTATCTTATGTGCAAGTGCACATTGTGCGCTCAAAAGACGACCAGTTGGACGAAATATTGTAGTAAGCCATTTTAACGAATGTTTAGTACGGCAACACCGTAACAAGGTGCTGTACATTTACTAATAATAATTTAATATTTGTCGTCAATAAGTATTGTTAAGGGGGAGGGGGAGGGGTGGAGGAGGGGGCTGTTTCTATGTTTATGTGTGTGAGATAGAAATATGGTTATATTTGTAAAATAAGATAGTAGAGAAGAAGAAGAAGAAGAAGAAGAAGAAGAAGAAGAAGAAGAAGAAGAAGAAGAAGAAGAAGAAGAAGAAGAAGAAGAAGAAGAAGAAGAAGAAGAAGAAGAAGAAGAAGAAGAAGAAGAAGAAGAAAAGAAGAAGAAGAAGAAGAAAGAAGAAGAAAGAAGAAGAAGAAGAAGAAGAAGAAGAAGAAGAAGAAGAAGAAGAAGAAGAAGAAGAAGAGAGAAGAAGAGAAGAAGAAGAAGAAAGAAGAAAAGAAAGAAGAAGAAGAAGAAGAAAAGAGAAGAAGAAGAAGAAGAAGAAGAAGAAGAAGAAGAAGAAGAAGAAGAAGAAGAACAACAACAACAACAACAAAAGCAACAACAACAAGAATAAGAAGGTAGGGGGGGAGAGAGAGAGAGAGAGAGAGAGAGAGAGAGAGAGAGAGAGAAAGAAAGAAAGAGAGAGAGAGAGAGAGAGAGAGAGAGAGAGAGAGAGAGAGAGGCTGTCTATAGGAAGCAATCATCACGTTGTCCTATGTTTTACCATTGTTGAACCAGCCAAACACACTGGACACTGGACACTAGATGGTCAGCAATAAAAAAGCCATTCTGTTGTCCCCATTCCCATTATCATCGAGTTGTACTCATTTTACAAATGCATCTGAATAGGGCAACCAATGAATTTTACATATGAATGGCTTGTATCAGAAACTGCCTCAGAACAAAAACACTATCATTTGACATGGAATATTACAATAATATTTAATAACCTTTGGTTAACGTCAACGACCGTATTAATCGACACTGCACTTAAGAACCTTGTTACGTTGATAAGTGGAGTGAGTTACAACTCGGAGCGATTTGTCACTGGAGTCAGCAATCTTGACTACCACGGGACAATAACATTATCATTGGGTATTATGGAATGTTACAATAATATTTAGATGGAAATTATAGAGTATTGAGAAGTGCCAGATGAAAACAGACTAAACATATTGCGATTTCAGAGCCAAACTCGGGATCCAAGTGAGATGACAAGAATGCAACAATAATATCTAGCCACCTATGGTTTATGTCAACAACTGTACTAATAGATAGATCGAAGATGACGTCACTCGGGTCTTTGTTATTGGTTTTTGCCATCCACGTTTAGGAGTAATTCTCACTTAACCGCATTATCATTCAGACTATCAAAGTTCATGGTTACAAAAAGTTTTGTGTGTTGCTCCATTATACTTTCGGATGGCAATGTTGTGAGTTTCTTAGCCAAGCGCACACTATCTATAGGTCTTGTAGTTTAGAGACTTTTTACACTGATGCGTAGAGTGAGCAACAAATTGAAGAGAACTGTTGTCAACATATTTTTGTCAAGCCGCGTTAGATTTATCAATATAATGTAATAAAAAAACGTACTGTGAAAGAGGACATCAGTGTACGTGTGCGGTTGTGGTATATGGTCCGGTGGTATGACACACGCCTTCGGGTCGAAAGTTCATGGGTTCGAGTCCCGTTCTGAGCGCCGCATAGGGTGATTCCTTGTAACTGGCTCTTATCTCATATTCTCTCACCTACTAAGGAGCAACCTCATCATGCCTACAGACAGGTTCTCATTCTTGGATAGATAAGGACAAATGTCAAGGCCAATCATTTGCCGAGAGCAATCAATATTTCTGACTAAAATACTAAATGCATTTTATCAGTGTTTCGCACCCTGCCTTTTCGTGTTCAGCCATTTTCAGTGCCAAGCCAGCATGACAATTTATCACTTTCAAAAAGAAAAATCAATACCATTCACGTTCAATTCTACAGCCAATCATCAGGGCCGACAACTCGTTCTGTGACTCAATACAAGTAACAACTTCCTGTTAAGACGACGCTGTGACTTTTATAGATTACATGCGGTTGACGTCGCATACCTTTTTTGCCAGCAAGATATGTGGATCCTTTCACCCCATCCAATCCAACAATCTAAAATATGTCATTAACCTAACACATGTTTGTATGGTAGTTACAACTTATTTATTATTCCCGTTGTCGTTGGCTCAGTGATAACGATGTCTTGCCTTGAAATAAAGTCAAGCGATAATGAGCTAGCCAGTGACCATATTATGCGTGACAATGATCGCAAAACTCTGGTACAGGGTTGTGTCCTTAAGTAAGGCACCATACACATACTACTCGGCTGAGTTTGAATGTGTACCTAGAAATAATCAGTAACGGTATATTTTAAGAAGATTAGTACAAAGATGCCGAACAGGTAACTTGTATTATGTGAAATGATATGGACGTTTTGTTTCATTGATACGGCCTACTAGGGGAACAAATGGAGGGAATTGACTCCGGCGAATTCGTGAAAATGCGCTAAATAAATATTGATAACCACAGCGCATGACCATTTCATGAAGTTGTTAAAAATATTTAAATTAGATAATCAATTATCATTAAACAAACGTTTGTGTAAGATTGACATCAAGACATTCATTGCTGATGCAATGCGATTAGGTCGACGTGTACATATATGCAGGTCTGACATGCGAACCGACTTATGGCCTTAGTTTAACATTGTTGTATTACTCATTTGTCTTTATTGAACCAACAAACAAAACAATGAATAACCTTTGACGTTTACAGACCGTAACCTTCATAAACCCATAGCCTGAAGCTGACAAGAATAGTTATGTGAAAATGCAAGACGACGATCACGGAAAGAAACTAGTTGTGAGTTGTATCCAAAAGTTCAAACAACTGAATCATTTATTGTTTCCTTGAGCAAACACTAATAACTAGGCGGTGCACAAACCTAAAAACGTCGTCAAAACACAAGTCCAATTGTCAGGATAGAAGTAAAAATTGCTAAGGCAGTACTAAGAAAAATTCGTAGAAATACGAATTGTTCGCTCCAGCTACAGAACAGCATTCGCTTCTTTGACTCAATAAATCTTGTTGAAAAGGAATGTTGAGTTATAAACTTCTGAAACCCAGAGTTAAAACCACCCTTCGACAGAACTTTTTTACACAGAGAGTTATTGAACGTTGGAACGCATTGCCAGCAAATGTCGTTGAAGCGCCGAGTGTCCATGCTTTCAAGAATAGACGAGATGCTGTGATGGAAAGTTATGTGCATAGTGTAGAAGTGCTTCCCACCCAAAATAGCTATGATCAAAAGATCAGTTAAGAAAGTGTAGTGTAGGCTAGCCCCTGATCACAAGATCAAGTAGGGAAATGCATTAGATCAGTTGTGAACAAGACATTCAGTGACTGGAAAGACTCGGCGACAGGCCAGTGGCCTAATCAAGCGACGTCGATACCTTCTATTCTATTCTATTCTTTAGAACTTATATTCAGGACTTTGGAGCATTTTGGATCTTGCTGAGGGCAAAATAATTGGTTCTAAAGCTATTTAAAGTGTATTTTTATTTTTTCCCTGGGAACCTACGATTTTTTAAAATTTCAAGTAGGCAGCTCTACTAAGATTAGAGCGTCAACTTCATTCATGGTCGATCTTTAGACCATTTGAATCTCGTTTTCAGCTCACATTTTGTATTGGCACAGAGATATATAATAATATTTCGGAAAGAGAGAAATGATTTGCCCCGACGTACACATATTTGCAGGTCTGATAACCAAACACTATTATGGGATTACTATAACATTTTTGTAATACACACCATTTTGCTCTGTTTTGAGAACATTTACAACAATGAGCTCATAACAATTTCGATGATCAGACCTGCGAATAATTACACGTCGCTTTGCCACTTCACGCTAATTAATGAGGAAGACCTGTTACATTCAAGAATATCTGGCAATGAAGGGCGCCGATCACAATTTGGAATACACTGCCACCACGTGGTGTCACTAAATGTAGCTTATCCAAAAAAAAATAAATAAAAAAATGAATAAATAAATAAATAATAATAATTATATTAGAGGGGAGTGCGTTTGTAACCGATTGTCTCCCTTTGTTCAGTCCAACATAGTTAAACACTATAATGAGGACAACTCATATAAATACAACATATCTAAAGTGTTTGATGATTTCTACGAATGAACAAAACGCATATTACACAATAGAGTACAGAAGCGTGATGTAATTTTTTTTTAAAAAGGTTCCAATCTCATTGAAAGTGTAAAACCACTTTTCCGGAGGACTAGATTCATACCTTGTGAAGTTGACCTTCTGTTTTCAGACTGATGCCATCTTATTTTCTAGTCAAAACGATATATGCTGGTCGTCAACAAAAATCACTTCGCTCTTTTACCTCCCGTATTGCTATTCATTATTAATCCTCTGAAGGACTGGTTATATCCACACTTCCAAGGAATTTGGAATCGGAAGAGTTGAAGGTGTGACGTCACAACTTCTCTGCCCTTGTGTTTGATGGCAATAAGTCTAAATATTGGTAAACTTGGTCCCTTATGCATGAGTTCTTGTTCATACTCTTTAAGTAACTGGTCGAGGAAATGAATGATATACATCAAACGCATTCACTCAATAGAGATGGATATTATGATAATATAAAATATAATTGACCAAAAAAAAAATGTATCCGGATAAAAGTAGTAGTCGTGGGATTCAATTCTACATCACATGGAGTGTGTATGTACTCAACTATGAGACGAGCTTCGATTTTATCAATGTCGATCCCCCCTCTCTCTCTCTCTCTCTCTCTCTCTCTCTCTCTCTCTCTCTCTCTCTCTCTCTCTCTGTGTGTGTGTGTGTGTGTGTGTGTGTTTGTGGTTTCCCTTCGTCTTGAAACTGATCAATTCAAAATGCTCACTCGTTCTGCCCACCAAAATTAATGTGTTCAAAGAGTTTTACGAGGTTCCCAAGCCAACAGCAACATTTAACATTTAAGACACGACATGTTTGATAGGTGCCATTACAATTACTTCTTCGACAGAGACAACGCTGTTATCTGAGTGTGGTGAGAGAATGGGAGTGATGAGCCTTATCCATCGACTCGACTTGACGCCATTCAAAGCCTGACTCGAACCAGAGACCTACAGGTCCAAGGCAATGCCCTGTCCAGGTCCCAAGTCAAGTGTCATACCACAAGACCACAAAGCTGCAGGGTTATGAATTACTAGAATTAAAAACCAGTTTAAAATTGCGATTAAGAAACAATGTGGATTGGTTTTTAATTGTAAAATTTGTATTTATTCTCCACCATAGAGAATGTAAAACAACTCCAATTTTCATATTTACGACTATGAATTCAGTTTCCAGTACTGATTTCGTTACGACATAAAGCCGCTTGGATATGGCGGGTTACAATTAATCTATTCACATTTGTGACCACCCACCTCAAAACGGTATTATATCGAAGTGAAACCGATGCGGATGTGAATTTAAATGTACTCTTATAACTAGACTATCAAAAGTTGAATATTTTAGATTTTGCAATTAAAGAAATTATCTACATTATCCTCGATTCAATAAGTTAGAGAAGTATAGTCTACACCAGATTTAATAATTTCAAAAATATATTCCATATTCTTTCAGCGTCTAATTGAGAAGTATATACCAGATTTAATAATTTCAAAAATATATTCCATATTCTTTCAGCGTCTAATTGAGAAGTATAGTCTATACCAGATTTAATAATTTCAAAAATATATTCCATATTCTTTCAGCGTCTAACTGAGAAGTATAGTCTATACCAGATTTAATAATTTCAAAAATATATTCCATATTCTTTCAGCGTCTAATTGAGAAGTATAGTCTTTACCAGATTTAATAATTTCAAAATATATTCCATATTCTTTCAGCGTCTAACTGAGAAGTATAGTCTATACCAGATTTAATAATTTCAAAATATATTCCATATCTTCAGCGTCTAATTGAGAAGTATAGTCTTTACCAGATTTAATAATTTCAAAAATATATTCCATATTCTTTCTGCGTCTAATTGAGAAGTATAGTCTATACCAGATTTAATAATTTCAAAAATATATTCCATATTCTTTCTGCGTCTAATTGAGAAGTATAGTCATACCAGATTTAATAATTTCAAAAATATATTCATATTCTTTCTGCGATCTAATTCCCCGACATAAACTTCAAAGCGGTCATATTTTATTGATAATAATTGAACCTTAAATTATGTGATATGAGTTATCACTTACAACAAGCACTAGAAGTGAGAAGCGGAAAAAAACAAGCAGGTAAGTTTGATATCAGAAGAAAATAAAATATCAAGAAAGTATCATATCATTAATTTATTTTGTACATTGATGGAACTTATTGAAACGGCAAAGACAATACATTGTCAGCGGAAGGACGGTTTTAACTCTTACCTTAGTGCTTTGATTTTCGATAAGCAACGAATCATCTTCCTCTAGATTGACTACTTGCAATCATTGTGGCATTATCAAAGACCTAGATAGTAAAATTGTTTGACCTTGGTATCTTCAGATAGAAAAGATGTGGATAATATAAATTGATATTGGTCACGTGTGAACAGGGCTTAACATCACATTCACTGAGCTTGTTGAAACTAACAACCAAGGTAAAAACTCGAGTATCTCACGCGTTGCCTCTCTATATAGATAGTATGCAGATGACGTCACTCAGGCCTTTGTTATTGTTTTTGCCATCCGCGTTTGTGAGTTGTTCTCACTAAACTGTATTAACCAGACTATAAAAGTTCATGGTTACACAGAGTTTGTGTGTTGGTCCGTTATACTTCCGGATGGCAATGTTGTGAACTCCTTGGCCAAGCGCATTCTATCTATATGACTGTACGATGAGGTAAAATGTGTCATAAAATGTTTCTTATTTGTATGGATTTATTGCCCCACCAAAGAAACCTTTATCATCAACATCGGTGGATTTACTCGTACCTAACACGTTAAAACAACTCACCTGGTCATAAATTCCAATCCTTCAGAGACAAAGATCGATTTTGTTCATAATTAAAAATCCTTCGAATGTGATGACAACGACAAATTCAAATGTCGAGCATTTGTCAGAGAACGCAATCACCTCTCGAGTCATCGCGGTGTAATCCAATAACATAAACCCCCCGCCGAGTTGTTTTCATTTCATCTCCCATGACACTTAAAAGATTTTGCCGTGCACAGTGAAATGTGAAATTACTCCTGGTTAATCCGATCAAGAAATTAAATAAAAAAGGAATAGCACCACCGCACTGACGATTCAAAGAAACAACATTATACTGTCACGAGATAATACTATCACTATCATGACAACACTAGCATCAAAGGAAGAGAAAAAAAAATGGGAAAATATAAAACGCACACGCGTGCTTTCACCGTGAGTATTTGTGTGAGTGTGTGTACGTGAGCGCGTGTGTTTATGGATATGTTGTCATATGTCAATACCTCAGATCGGGTAATGGAGAGTGGGTTATCGAGAGAAGCTGTCGGCGACAAACCTAGACTTAGCACACCGTATAGTCCCTTGGCTGTTTCTCTCTCACGGTGATTCTATCGACAGAATCCGAGCGATGCCAGAGATACACTCTCAGACCGGCATTAACGTAGAGAGTCGGGTTGACTGCCATTCTTTTATGTAGTAGTATTGGTGGTGGTGGTGGTGGTGGTGGTGGTGGTGACTGGCGGTATTGGTAATGGTAGTGTTGGTGACTGGTGGTGGCCTTTGGGTTAGGTGAGTTGTCCTCCATTGGAGATGGACGTGTATTGCCGTACACTGAAAAAACACGTATTTAAAATTTTGGCCAGAGAACTCGTCCTTCAAATATCAATCGATTAAAATGTCCCTCATCTTGCCAGAAACTGTCAAACCCGGGACTTTCATAATATACCATTCTGAGAAGTTTGGTCACATTAAATGTATGGTGGTTGAAGTATAATGATGGTGATTTTGTTGCTGTTTTTGATGATGAAGGTGATGTTGATGATGCTGATGCTGCTGCTAATGATGATGATGATGATATTGATGATGATGATGATGATGATGATGATGATGATGATGATGATGATGATGATGATTGTGATGATGATAGTCATGATAACAAAAGTCTATTATTATCAAACGATTCTAATTTCTATAAATTCCTGCCGTTATAAAATTTGAAATCCACCTGCTCCCAAACATCACCCTTATTCGCTTGCTTATTTTCTTTTCTAATAATCATTAACATTTGATTTATATCTTCTTATCTGTCTGTCACACCGCAATGGACAATATCATTTTGTATTGGTTTGAGAGTATTTCCATCACATCAATGAGCCTGTAACAAGTTGGGTTATAGGACCTGCAAATAAGTAAACGTCGAATAATACGATAAGAAAATTAAGTCGTATTTACATGGTTTGTAGAACCTAAATTTATTTTGTTGGACATAT
The DNA here is from genome assembly GCF_034508935.2 of Berghia stephanieae. NCBI lineage: Eukaryota > Metazoa > Mollusca > Gastropoda > Nudibranchia > Aeolidiidae > Berghia > Berghia stephanieae. The sequence goes on along the minus strand of NC_088360.1, from coordinate 7,129,738 downwards.
GATTCTGCTGCCGGTGTATTGTCTTGTAACAAATTACGCAATATTTTTTTTTTTTAATTGAGCTTTTATATCGCGCAATATCCACTAAACGTGCACAAATCGCTTTACATTTTGCCTGCTCAGTGATATAATGGTGACAATGAACGCAAAACAATAGCCCATGCTTACGGCCCCTGTGTAAAGCATTTTACACACGTTACCTCAATCGATTCAGGTGTGAATGGGTACCTGACTATTTGTGGCCCACCGCCTCAATCTGGTATTGTGTCGGAGTGAAGCGGAGAAAAAAAAGGACTTTGATATTAAAATGATAAGAAATATAAAAGTTTAATTGTATGTACTTTATGAATCTGAATTCATTCTGCTTTATAAAGTGCATAATCTTAAGCCAAGTTTCCTGTCTTTTTTTTTTCAAATTTAAATTTCATAGACAATATGTGGGCCACCCTATCAAAGCGGTATCATGTCGGATTAATAAGAAGTAAACTGAATGTATGGCCGCAGATATTAAACTTGGGGTTAATTTATATTCATTATGAAGGAGAATGAATGCAACTTCTTATATTGCCAAATAAGCAAAGTTCCTATTTAAAACCATTTCAATTCTTAATTTACTTTTTCGTGGTCACATTCATCCCGACATTTTACCGATTTGAGGCGTTGGGTCACACATGCATTGTAAGAGCAATTGTACTAAACCAAATGCATCACAGGCGACTTGTATTGTGTGAAGTGGAAATCTGATTCCAGATAACTTTCTTGATGAATAGATGGAGCTTTGTGAAGCAATTTGAGAAGGGAAAATCCCATGAGTATACGTTATATAAATGTTCACATTTGTGAGCCTTACGCCCGTCATTATGAAGACGTGGTATGTATTGCCAACTGTAAGCACTGGTCTATGATCAACGTCCATCGTTATGACGTGTTTTTTTTATTACTAGCAGTAAGGGCTGTTCAATGATCAACGTCCGTCATTATGACGTGTTTTTTATTACTAGCAGTAAGGGCTGTTCTATGATCAACGTCCGTCATTATTACGTGTTTTTTTATTATTAGCAGTTAGGGCTGTTCTATGATCAACGTCCGTCATTATGACGTGTTTTTTATTACTAGCAGTAAGGGCTGTTTTATGATCAACGTCCGTCATTATGAAGACGTGTTTTTTATTACTAGCAGTAAGGGCTGTTTTATGATCAACGTCCGTCATTATGACGTGCTTTTTATTACTAGCAGTAAGGGCTGTTCTATGATCAACGTCCGTCATTATGAAGACGTGTTTTTTATTACTAGCAGTAAGGGCTGTTCTATGATCAACGTCCGTCATTATGACGTGTTTTTTATTACTAACAGTAAGGGCTGTTTTATGATCAACGTCCGTCATTATGAAGACGTGTTTTTTATTACTAACAGTAAGGGCTGTTCTATGATCAACGTCCGTCATTATGAAGACGTGTTTTTTTATTACTAGCAGTAAGGGCTGTTCTATGATCAACGTCCGTCATTATGAAGACGTGTTTTTTATTACTAGCAGTAAGGGCTGTTCTATGATCAACGTCCGTCATTATGAAGACGTGTTTTTTTATTACTAGCAGTAAGGGCTGTTTTATGATCAACGTCCGTCATTATGAAGACGTGTTTTTTTATTACTAGCAGTAAGGACTGTTTTATGATCAACGTCCGTCATTATGGAGCCGTGATATGCATGACTAACTGTGAGCACTGTTCTATGATCAACGTCCGTCATTGTGAAACGTGTTATGTATTTCTAACAGTAAGCACTGTTCTATGATCAACGTCCGTCATTATGAGACGTTTATGTATCACTAACAGTGACCGCGGTTCTATGATATGATCAACACCCATCATTTTGAGACGTTTTATGTGACTATCGTTCTATCATTTTGGAATCATGTTCTATATAACTAACAACGGTCAACAGTGATTTTTTGTTTGGGTATTCAAATTTGGTCTCGAGCTTTTTCTCTTAAAGTCAAGTGCATAATGCGGCTATCATTTATATCAATCAGAACCGCACGACATGAGGACCTGGAGTTCATCTTGGTCTCCAAAGCGCTAAACAGACGATATCAATTGCTTGCTACCCTTTAGATCGAACATTACTTTCTGTCAAATCTAAAAGAAGCAGCAATCCAATTACTGCTGTGTGGATAGGGGGTCAGAAGAAAAAAAATCAACTTCACATGACGTTGTTATTTTTATCAATGTCCCTTATTATAGCCCCCCCCCCCCCCCCCCCCCCCCCTCCCCCCATTCCAATGTACGGGTATCGCATTCAGTGACCATGCTCCTCCGATCAGTCAGTTAAGCTAGTGTCTATCGTCGTCAGTGTCGCCATGTCAGCCCCACCGACTGCATTGGGGTCCTGGGCCTATCCCAAATCTTTCTTGATTGATGGATCCGCACGGAGTTGTCAATGACGATGGCCACTCTCTCCCTCTCCCTCTCTAGGGAGTTGCACCCATTCAAATACACTCTTTAACTGACGAATTCACGCACGTGAATGTTTAAAGTAGCTTACACCCTCTCTCCCTCACACCCTTTCTCTCTGGGGAGACACACCCATTTATAAATAAACCTAACTAAGAATTTACGCACGGGAATATCTAAAATTGTAAATACACCCCCCCCCCCTTCCCCCACATCAGCCTTTCTAAATTGTAGTTGCATTTCCTCCATTCGAAATAAGTGGCCCATCATATCTCAACGTTATAATGTTAAGGTAATCCAAACGCCACAAGTGATTTTCAAGTTATAGTGGCAAGAAATGTGAGATTTTGGATTTTGATATAATTTCTGGAAAATCTGTCTATTGACCAAAATAAAATAATATTGACACCAATTTCATGACTGCAAGATCAATTTCAGCATCTACATCACACTCCCTGACATAACACCATTTTGAGGCTACTGGTTACAATGTTCATCGACCCATCTACCTGATCAACTCCAACTCTCCCTGCCAATGTAATAATTGAATTGCTGACAATCGTTTGTGAGACAACAATGAAATATTTTAACCGTTGAAAAAGAAAATTACATAAAATATAACAAAAATAGACGGAAATATAATAAAGATAAATAGATAGATAGATAGATAGAGAGAGAGAGAGAGAGAGAGAGAGAGAGAGAGTGGGACAGAGATAAAGAGAGAAAGAGAGAGGGGGAGGGAGATAGAGAGAGAGAGAGAGGGGGAGGGAGATAGAGAGAGATAGATAGGGAGAGAGAGAGAGAGAGAGGGGAGGGAGATAGATAGAGAGAGAGGGGGAGGGAGATAGAGAGAGATAGATAGGGAGAGAGAGAGAGAGAGAGAGAGGGAGGGGAGGGAGATAGATAGAGAGAGAGGGGGAGGGAGATAGAGAGAGATAGATAGGGAGAGAGAGAGAGAGAGAGAGAGAGAGAGAGAGAGAGAGAGAGAGAGAGAGAGAGAGAGAGAGAGATCAAACGCCCTCATCAACTCTTTCTACCCATCGTCTATCAGACTATGGAATCGTCACCATCGGATGCAGTGGAATCTGACAGTCCTGATCTTTTTAATCGTTTGGTATCTTTATTCATTCAGTAACACCCTTGAGCTCCAAAGTTCATTATATGATGCGTTCAATAATCCTTCATCAATTTCTATTTTTTTTTTTTTGATGATCTATTTTAAAATCATATGCAGTTCGGTCTTCAAACTTGAGGTTGCTACAGATCGATGAAGAAGAAGAAGAAGAAGAAGAAGAAGAAGAAGAAGAAGAAGAAGAAGAAGAAGAAGAAGAAGAAGAAGAAGAAGAAGAAGAAGAAGAAGAAGAAGAAGAAGAATAGATAGATAGATAGATAGATAGATAGAGAGAGAGAAGAGAGAGAGAGAGAGAGAGAGAGAGAGAGAGAGGAGAGAGAGAAGAGAGAGAGAGAGAGAGAGAGAGAGAGAGAGAGAGAGAGAATTTTTGTGAATGAAAAAAACAATCCCCCCCCCCCCCCCCCCCCCCCAAATAAAAATGATTTCATTGTTTAAAAAATAAGATAAGAACCATTTCAAAGTTAAAATTTATCTATTTATTCAGATAAATTCATTGTAACAATGACATATACAATAAAAATTGTGTAATCCGTCCACCTATTAAAACAAATGACAAAACTCAAAATCGGAAAAAAATATCTTTATATAAATACAGACACAAAACATACGCATTTTAAGGGGCGGTTTGGGTCTTTTCTAAAAATTTTTTAATAACCTATATTGGGCGGTTTTAATCATTCTGTATCATCAATATAGGTAAAAACAACATTTATGGTGAAAAATTTTAATTATCTGTGTTCATACCCATTTTGCGATCTAATTTGGGGGTCTGACATAAAAAAATATAACAATCTTGTGGCAAACGTTCCACAAAAACTAATGAAAGAATGACCTCCATATTCTTCCCTCTTGTCAACATTGTGCCATAGTGTGTCACCATAGAGAGATTTTACCGCTTTAGCTTATGGAATTTTTATTAGATCATTACAAAGTTGAGAATCAAAATGTTATGACAAAATTGATGTAAAAAATTCAGATTTAGGATTATAATTCAAAATTCACAAATCTTATCAAAAAAATCTCTCTATGGTGACATAATTCATTATCTCTGTTATAACTGTGGAAATTTTCAGACAATTCCATTGAATAGATTCTGAGAAACGTTTGACACAGTTTCCCATACCCTTAGAAAAATGACATATTGAGAAAATAGCAAAATGGCTTCCCGTTTTTCACACATTTCTTACTACCTGTACCATTTTCGACCTTGTATTTCGTGCCTTTATGGTCTACTTTAAGAATTTGGACTTCAATTATATTATTTCTAAGATAATAAAATATCATTTTCCACCAAAATCTCAAAATCAAATTTTTGAAGGATTTTCCTAATAATTAGACCCAAACCGCCCCTTAAGTAAGTGAATTGGACATACACATAACGATAGCACAAGGAAACTGAAATAAATAAAAACAATTTTTGTCAGGACGGAATTTCATTTGATTTATCACAGAAATGTTGAAGACAAAACTCTTTGAGATTTGTCAATTACTTGATATGCATCTATTTCTTTGTTATTTTAAAATCATCGCTTTCAATTCACCAAAACATATCCACTGAAGTGGACATAATATTTGAGAGATTGCCACTTTTTATATCTCAAATTTAAAGTAATAATATTGACTTTAATTTCTACTAAGTGAAATATTTTCGAAAGTGTAAAGTAGTTTTTTTTTTATCACTGGTTGCAAAAACGACTGTTAAAATAAATAAATTTATAAATAAAACTACATTTAAAAGGTTGAATATTTACTTTAAATATCCAAAGTGGGTTTGGTTGAAAATCAAACCACAAATATCTACAAAGACCAATACCAATGTTACCAATGGTCCCGACGATGTAGCATTTTATCACACATGATTGGAGGCTTTTAAAATGTAATCATTACATTTTGTGATATTAGAAACAAACTTTTTTTTGGTCATTTTCAAAATAAATCTCAAATCATAAATAATCACATGTCACAGGCAATATTGTTGTACCGTTTGGTTATAACCAACACTTTTAAATGTGTCTTATTGGAATGAGAAACTGGGATTAGGGGTAGCGCCACACCAGGCTGCGACAAACTTGAGAACGTCTTGTAGTTCTGGACTGTGTGAGACCTGACACAAAAGTAAATAATATTAAATTTTGCAAAGAATTCATAGACAGGCAATCTCACATGTTTATCTTTTTTTTCATGCTAAAGACAATTTTTTTTTACCGAAATTTTATTCCATATTGTCAAGGTTTCATCTTGCAAGTTATAGAAATTGGTTAGAATTTAAAGACTCGGAAAATGTTTATATTTTTAGTTGAAAAATTCTTTGTGTTACGAAAACAGTGTCATGAACTTGTTCACGCCTCTTATAAGCAGCAGTTAAATTAATTGAGATCAAGTTAGATCTGGTAGAAAATTGTGCTGACAGCTGAATATTTATGATTTAAGAATGTTTGACAAATTCAAGTAGCTGTGAACTGTGAGCTGTCCTCGGGTAAGGAATTTTACACACATTTTCCCGTTCAGTTTGGAATAAGTGCATGGTTATAGGCAGTGATGGATATTGTAAGATTGACAGCTGTAAAGGAGCCCAATGCATGATTTGAAGCCCTTAGTATGGAGTCGAAATTTGATTTCATGTCTTGCTGGGATTGGAAAAAAAAAGTACATGGCAAAATGTAATGAGTAAGATTCAAATCATGGATGAATTGTGATATTTAAAGTACAAAGCACCTGCATTTAAACGTGTGTCCTATCCAATTATTGCTTTCTTGTCTTTCAAAAAACTTTCGTATTTTCAATGTCTTACCTTGCGGCTATGTGGTCTGGTGGTATGACACTCGCTTTCGGATCGGAAGGTCCTGGGTTCGAGCCTCGTACTCGGCACATAGTTGAGTCCTTGGAAAAGGCCCTTTACTCACATTCTCTCACCGTACTCAGATGTAAAATGAGTACCTCGTCGTTGACAGCGGTGTCTTTGTCCGAAAAACTTGTAATATCGCCTAACAAGCGGCATATCCCGTCCTACATGTAAAATGTTGCTGTTGACCAGGGACCCCTTGTAAAGCACTTTGAGCACATTTAGTGGATATTGCACTATATAAAGCTCAATTTTTAAATATGTTTTTTTACCTTGGTTGCCATGAGAAGTTTGTTCCATTCCTCTTTATTGGCTACACGGTTAGCATTTTTAAACTCAACTTTGGCTCTAAGTACTGGGTAACCTGTAAGAGAAAAGAAAAACGATATTGAAAACAGAAGATCAGATAGAACTTACACAATAAAAATCTAAATGTAACACAATGGAAAAAAAAAATCTTTTATTGTCTCTGTGATAGATATCTGCTAATTTAACAGTTTCTCGGCAATACATATATGCTATTTTAGCTATTTGCTGTTGACACCGAATACAATTTACATTGCTTATAATGGAAAATCAACAAGCAATCTGCACACTTTCAAAATAAGAGAAATGCGATCCTAAAAATGTTTTCACTTCATTTACGCAATGACACATTAAATGCATCAAAGTTGTGATGATAATCTAAAAATGTCACATTTCAATAGTACTTACATGTTCACCAGTCACATAATCAAGAATTCAACATCTATAATTTCAAAGTATGACATTCATACGCTTATTTAAAAATTATTTTCTCACCTGATACAACACAAGGTAAGGATCGAATGCCTGTATCCATGGCAACAAGAGAAGCTTCATATGTCCCCCTCTCGTCCTTGGGCAAGCTCTGTTCTACCTTTCTGTCCATAGAGACAGCAAGAACCCATTCTTTCACCTCCTCGTGTTGTTGAGACTGTCATAAACACATACAAACAAAAAATTATAATAGAAGCAATTATTTTTGTATTATATAATTTTTAAAAATAAAATAAAAGCAACCGTTTTTGTCTATTTTATGTTATGTTATAAAAAATTTATAATAAAAGCAATTATTTTTGCCTGATTTAATCAGAGTTACAGAGATATATAAGGATAACATTCACTCCATAAGCCTGATGGAATTGAAAGATTACAAATCTAAATTGATCTAAAAATGACCAATCATCTAAAAGCAGTATAATATAGGAATGATCCCAATGCTTAAAATAGAATTTAAATCTTAATTCTGTAAGCATACGGCTATGTGGTATAGTGGTATGACATTCGCCTTTGGACCAGGTCCAATGTTCGAGTTCTGTTCTGAGTGATGCACAGTTGACTCCTCAGAAAAGGCTCAATACTAATATTATCTCACCATACCCAGGTGTAAAATGAATACCTGAGCGTTAACAGCATTGTCTCTGTAGGAAAAAAATTGTAGCATCGCCTAACAGGCCTCATGTTGCGTCCTACATGTTAAGTAATGCTGCTGGCTAAGGACCCCTTTTAAAGCACTTTAAGCACTTTTTGAGGATAGTGCGCTTTATAAATGCATGAGTCTTTTGGGATTTTTTATTTTTTAAAATTTTGATGTAAGTTAAAATATATGCCTTCATTCAGCAGGGTGAATTTTGCCTTACAGTCTACACACACACAAAAAAAGAAAATTTCCTATTCTTGTCATTTTGATTTTACATTCAATATCCAATTCATTCCTACACAATACCATATTGTTGCAATGGGTCACATATATCAAATAAAATACACAACACACCTTGATGATCATTTTAATTGTAATGTACACGTACAACTCACGGTAAGGTATGCTTTCTCAGGTAGTGGGATTTCAAACGGAATGTCTGTGTCTTGGAAATCACTGTTGTCCAACATATCAAGGGAACCTTCCTCCATCGCCTGGTCCGAACAAAAAAAAAATATTTGATGAAAAGTAAAATCTAAAAATCATCACTTAAGCTAAAAAACTAAAAAAAACACAAGCCATTAATGGTATTTAACAGTTCATTTAAAATTACTATTTTCCCAATTCCACTCACCTCAAATCAAAATCTATTTTTAAAGATTGCAGAGGGAAAAGGAGAACAATTGAAATGAAAAAAAATATAACATGAATCCATTTAACATCACAGGTGTTTCTGTTAGAGTTTAAAAAAAAAAAACAACATTTGTATGAAAAATAAAACAACATAGAAAAAAAGATTCGATTTACCAAAAAAAAAACGATTTCTGTTGTTTGTTTTTAATTTTACCAAAATTAAATTGCTCCATGAACATTGCAAATTATCAATACAAATACTGTATGAAAAGAAAAAAAACTCACCTCACTGATATCCAAATATCGGTTCAAAAAGACGAAAGCCATATTTTCCCATCCAAGAGTCTGTAGGGAAAATATAACAAATAACAATCATAATGACGATATTAACATTAATTCAAGAAATTAATAGTAATATTTCTAATAATCTACAATATAAAGGGGTGGGTGGGCCTAACGTTGTGTGGCTGATAACAAAGAAGAATTTAAAAAAAGAAGAAGAAGAAGAAGAAGAAGAAGAAGAAGAAGAAGAAGAAGAAGAAGAAGAAGAAGAAGAAGAAGAAGAAGAAGAAGAAGAAGAAGAAGAAGATCATGAAGAAGAAGAAGAAGATCATGAAGAAGAAGAAGAAGAAGAAGAAGAAGAAGAAGAAGAAGAAGAAGAAGAAGAAGAAGAAGAAGAAGAAGAAGAAGAAGAAGAAGAAGAAGAAGAAGAAGAAGAAGAAGAAGAAGAAGAAGAAGATGAGTAAAAAAGAAAAGAAAGAAGAAATCTTTACCCAGAGGCGAACATATCAGCTTACTTTCAAAGATCTAAAAAAAAAAAAAGCAAGATATCTTTCTGATCTCTCCAAAACAAATGTATGGCTTTTAGTTTCCACTATAGAATATTGTAAGTTACACTCACCCTGCTAATCATTCCAGCCTCATAGAATGCTTTGTCAGCAGGGATGATGTCAGTGTGACGTAGCAAGGACACGGATAGCTTGCCTGCAATGGTTTCTAGAGACTTCTGGCCCATGGCTGCACAGCGAGTGGAATTATAGTGGGCTATCAACAGGTACTTCTCAAACTCCTCATGCTGGGATGTGTTTGCATCAGATGATTTGCTCATATTTTCACACTAGGTGTAGGACAAGGATAAAATGAAATTGACATTAATATGGGTGATAAACGGTTTTAGGGGATGCTTCATGTAATATGACACAATCTAAATTCTGACATTCAAATAAAATCATATACCATGAATAATATATCATCAATCTTATTTAGGAATTATATTTTGTATATTAAACACATTTTCAAAAAAACAATTATAGATACATGTATAATATTATATTTGATAATCAGCATACGTGATTAAATGATGAAAAAAAATATGGCAATGGAATTCTATTTCTGATTTCTTTAGGAGAAAGTACTTCTTTGGCAAATCATACTCTTCATAAAAAATAAATGTGTTCATTATTATATCAATTTATATTTTTAATAAGTCAAATAATACAATAACAATATAATCAATGATGGAAAACAAAATAAAACCCAAACAAAATTTAGTCTGTATTATTTACCAGATCATGCATCATTCCCCTCAGTTCTGACCACGTACGATAGGCCTCAGGCTTGTTCAGATCTCTCTTTGCAATAACATCCGTGCAAATTCGTTTATATATATTGTAATTCTGGAATAATAAGAGAACATTACTTGTGATAATCAAAAATATACAAAGATGATTTATATTCAAAAGTTATGACAAATTTCTAAAAGCGCTTTGAGCATATTTGGTGGATATCGCGCTATATAAAGGCTCATGTTTAAAGGTGAGATCCTACAAAAAATAAATAATTATTCTCTGAAGCTAAACGCTGAGTCCATGACAATGATACAAAACATTGTTTTAATATTTAAATAATAATTAAGTTATCTGAGAAAACATCCACTTATTATCTAAACAGTCTGCAAGCCCGACCAAAATACAATCATGCAACATACAACTTAACCTACTAAACAATTGTCCCATGACTCTGACTAATTGGTCAATACAGATATTTCATGAAAAGCAAACAGGGCATCTAACTAATCTCTTCTTTGACAAATAAAGACAACAATTACTAATGTCTGCCTTTTAAACTTTTAAAATCTTTCCTATAACTTGATTAAATACTGTTTATACAAACAATTGAATAGCTTGGAAGAAAAGAAACCCCTAAAAACAAAACTGTTTTGTTCTGTTGAAGAATTCTGGTTGGTTTTTTTCTTTTTTTTAAAAATCAACTGTATTTCAGTACTTAGTCTAACTGTACCAAATACCTGAGGCACAGCTGGTGTTCCATATTTAGCATATTGTTCCATGGCTGCCAGTGAGTTATTATTTTTGATGAGGTGAGTGGCGTACAAAGCCACATATTTCTGTAAGACCTTAGGATTTTGTTGTTCTGCTGTCTGTAAGCATTTATCCCACTCTCCTCTTTCTGCATACAAATCTAGTGCTCCAATGACATCCACACTTGCAAGCTGTTGATTCACACACACAATAAAAAAAAAAGTAACTTTAGTTTTTTTGTTTTTTAAAAATTTAGTTACCGGGTCAGTTGAAATGTAAAAAGAAAATTAAATTGAAATTTCTATGTTTTTTTGGTAATCAAAAGTCACGTTCAAGGCCAAGGAGATCAATATTTATCATCAAATTGAAAAAAAATAATTGATCAGTTTTAACGACAAGTGGGTTATATAAAGATAACAAAGTTACTCGGAAAAGTAGAAAACTTCTTTTATTAAAAGATCATTCATTTTTTAAAGATGATATCGATTAAAATGCATCGATCCTCAAACAATTGGGTCTACCACAGAAAAATGATGATGATGATGATGATGATGATGATGATGATGATGATGATGATGACGATGATGAAACTTGGCTTGAATTTTTTGTATTTTAAGAGAAAGTGAACATAAGACTTTTGACAAATTAAGGTATAGCTGCTTGTACTTAAAACTGCTCAGTACCTAGTTCATGTTATAACTTTGAGCTTCGTTTATGATTACCCTTCCAGGCTTTCTAATTGATGCAAATTTTCAAAAGCATCATAATATGTATATATGTTGTTTAATAACAAGGGTAAACATTTATGGTTAACACTCACATCATCTGCTTTGCCTTGGTTTTTGCAGAATTCTTTGTATTTTTCATCGACATAAGGTTCATATCTGAAATATTGAGAATAATAAAAATCATAAAATAATTTTATTTAAAAACAATAATAGAACAATGAATTGAAAAAAAAAATATAGAGACTTTGGGCAGAATTAATATTAAACCAATCAATTGTATTTGATTTGCAGGCATTTAAAGTATTTATCATCAACTTATTATCATTACTTCATCAACGTCACTACTCTCTTTCTCTCACTCTCTATCTATCTCTCCCTCTCTGTCTATCTATCTACCTTTTATTTAAAATTAGTTCACCGATACGTCTCAATATTTTCAGTAAAATCACACATCTTGCAAATGTAATCAACACATTAATATAGAATACGTTCATTCCATTATCTCCCTAGTCAGACTGTGTGTACCTGTCAGATCAATTCTCATTGAGTGATACAAGTTGTGTTTGCATGAGTATCTCTGATTACAGAGAGTATTTACAGAGTATTACATAAGACACAGTCATTGATTTTAGCCCAAAGACAAAAACATTTCATAATGCAGTGCTGCATACTATTGGCTATAAAAATAAAATGGTCGGAGTGAAACAGTATCTTTTGTCTGAGAGGGAGGGGGTAGAGAAAGAGAGAGTTTAAACTGATAGTCAACAGTCAAGAACTTTTTTTTTTCTGGAAAAAACAAACCAGAATCAAAATTATTGGGCAAAACATGATTGTTTCCTGCCAATAAAAATTGTCAGTGTAACTTCCTCTCCCCTGCCGCCACGCTGTCTTCACCGATAATCCCCTCCCTGCGCAAACACAACTTGTTAACGTTGATAGTCAGAGTTGGGATTTTAAGAACGACAACTGTAGTAAAGAAGTGAAACTCGCACTGATTTAACATCAACTACAACTTGATAAAAACTCAATTGACAACTGCCTCCACTGACCTTGGCTCCATTTCTTTGGCGACTTTCTTTGCCTTGTTCCAGTCTCCAGCACTGATTAACATATCGATACCTTCTTTAATCATGTCAATGCTAAGGTAAAGCTCTGCAGCCTGATGGTGATGTTAAAGTAATAATACTTATTATTGTAAATATGATGATGATGATGATGATAGTCCCGTCATAATATAACGTAATGGTTAAAAAAAATGTTCTGCTTTCCAGCACTAAATATAGAAATATCGCAATCATTAGTATGGGGGTACCGACAACTCAGCAGGTACAGAAATCTCCTCTTACGAAAAGGGACTGCGTTCAGTCCCCAATGCAGTCAATGTTTTTTCATGTCCTACTGTCCATCCAGCAATAATTGGATAGATGAGTCTAGAAGACCTTGCAGAAAGTACTTTGAAATAGACTAGCATCCAACAGGTAGCAAGCAATTATTATTTGTTTTAGCACTATTGGGATAAACTCCAGCCAAATGATCCTTATGGCTTTGGAGGACTGGTTTGTTTTTTTTTTAGTTATTAACATGTATATACTTAATCATTAATAAATATGAACAGGATGGAGGGGTGTGAGATGGGCCAAGTGAATAAGGCATTTCACTTCAACCAGAGAGATCCAAGTTCAAATCCTGTTTCCATTTATTCAGTGAGCAAGAAATTTAGCCCCTATTGTTCACTTTGCAGCAATTTACTGTGGCTAACGCCTGGGCTATCTTAGTCTTTCCTCTTGATAGACCCCTAAAGAAAAATAAAAGTTCTTTGGAGCCATTACACCTATTGAGTCCAGGTTTATCCCAGTTTCTTTAGCATGAAGTGGATGATAGTAATTGCTTGCTACCCTTTCGATACGCCGCTAGTCTCTTGCAAAGTACTTTCTACTAGATCTAACATACCCATCTACCCAAAATCACTGCTGGGTGGATTGGGGTTGAAACTAAATCTCGACATCACACTGGATCAATCTCAATCCCTCTGCTTGTGAAGTGAGTGCTCTACCAACTAAGCGATTGAGTGCCCCTTGACGACGAATAAAGGGAATCTTATTTCAATTTATTTCACTGTTTTGTTTAATGGTAAATTTTATTAATATCTTTGCCGAGGAATAATAGTTACATCAAGATTTTTAAAAATATTATTATTATTATTATTAGTAGCAAAAGACTACTTTGTTTATAAATGGTCTATGGCATATTAAATACAAGTTTGGAAATCAAACAGAATAGTGTGCAATAAGTTTGACTTGACGGTTTAAGCATGTGGAGTCATTAATTCCATCAATGATTAAAATTTGCCGGCGGATGTAGTTAGCTCTAAAAACCTTAAACAGTTCAGAGACAGAATCGCTTCTGTACCACTCTAAACATCAACATGTCTGTGACAATACACTCCAGGTGGTTTGCAGATATGCAGGAAGAAGAAGAAGAAGAAGAAGAAGAAGAAGAAGAAGCAGAAGAAGAAGAAGAAAAAGAAGAATTTTTTAACATTCATAAGAAATAAGTGTCGACACATACTGGAGCATGAGCTTTGATCTCAGCAAGTCTGGGACAAACGACCTCCACAACTCTTGTGGCCTTGTTGCTTTCCAGGAATTTGATAGCTATGTCTCCTGCCTGGAATGGATGAAATAAATGAAGAATTGTGAAATGAATTGACTGTGGTAAATCTGTGGTTATTTGCATATTTGTGTAATAGTATAATAACAAAAAGTCAGATGTCGCGCTGACTGTTCTTATTATTTTAAAAAATTATTATTATTATTATTATTATTATTATTATTGCTATTAATATTATTATTATTTTTGTTATCATTATCATTACCATCATCATCATCATCATCATCATCATCATCATCATCATCATCATCATCATCATCATTCTTCATCAAAATCACAAGAAGTTAATTACATTCAAGGAGCCAACTCGTTACTTCTTTTCATTTTACCTTCATCAGGCATTTCTCAACTATCTTGACATCAGGCACCGAGTCAGCAGTGACCTTGAGGTAGCACTCTACCGCCCTCTGGTGTTCTCCTGAAGCCTCCCATTCTCTGGCTTGACGTACAATAGCTTCAGCACCTCTGGGAAGGGGTAATAACAAAGACAGTAAGATTTTAAATATGGTATTATTAGAGAGAAGGTACAAAAGTCATGTCATACAGGCGATGAGGATGGTGATGATGATGATGATGATGATGATGATGATGATGACGATGACGATGCTGATAATGGAGATGATCATGATTACAAACTGAAAATCTATCATTCTAGAGCTTAATGATATAATGTTGGTTCTATACAGTGAAGCATGTTGATTGGTTTTTAGACTTTTACGTCTCATGTACACACTATATGTACACAAGCATATGTAACTCAAGTTGAAATTGGCCACGTTGAAAAATTGTTGAGCAATTTTATATCAAATTACCATTCATTAAAAAAAAACATGACAGGGTTTTAAAGGAAGAGATAGCTATGCATTAAATAACCACAATAAAATATCAATGATTTGTAATTAATATCAAAATATTTACATTTTTGTAATTATTATTTTTTTAGCTTTTGTTAATTTCTGAAAAGGAATAAAAAATCCAAGAGTATATATATATAAAATAAATAAAAATTCTAGGTTTGAAAAAGCTAATATAGAAGTGATAGGTTTTAGAAATTAATCAAAGGATATTTTTAAAAATTAAAATTTAAGACAAAGCTTATTATGGATACATAAAAAGGTAAAAAAGTTGAGCCGATTTCAGTCTATTTCAAAGAACTCCACTATCACGAGGAACAATTCCAATGCACCAACCAGGATTACAATTGAAAAAAAAAGTGACAAATCAATATGCTCCTTTTTTTTTTTTAAATTGTGACCTCAAACAATCAAACAATACAATGTCAGAGTGATAAAGATGCTTAAAAATAAATATAAAGCTCAACGTATTCAATTTGAATAAAAATAACTGCCTTCATTGCGCAGAATGAAATCTGTATTTTCAAACTCAAATAATATTATAATTTCCTTATTTCCTTTATTTTGACTATATACCAGAATGATAAGGCGTATCACAAATTGGCAACAAAATCTTTACTTTCTTTATTAATAAATTGAGATTTAAAAATTGAAAAAGAAATGGGTAAAATTTGAGCTTTTATATAACGCAATGTCCTCTAAATGTGTCTAAAGTGTTTTACAAGGGTTCCCCAGCCATTAACACACGAAAGATCTAGGATGACAAGACATGACAAGATGACCCAACTTGCAAAAGCACTTTAAATATTAGCATTCAAAGACCTAAGTTTAGAGTCATCTTAATCTGTCGATATATGAAGTGTTGGTTCTTTAGGCCAAACCGAGAAAACAAAATTGTTTTGTCAGTTTATGGCAGTATATAATTAGCTTGTTTCATGTGCCCATTGCATAATCCGTATGTGCACTGAAGGTGAAGAAAATATAAATCATATATTTTTTTATACTCTGAAGACGTCTATACCAGTATTAATTTCTTTCAAATTTAATTCAGGGAAAATCATTCAGCAAAGAAATGCTTCTCCAAAATGTAAAGAAATATCTCAAATATGTTTGATTTCCACTTTTAAAATCGATTAAAATATATGTACATATATTGAGGCTGAAGTCGCTGACTTGTTAATATAAACATTTTAAATTTTCAAAAAATCCCAAGCTCCGCTGTTTTATCATTTGACTAAGATCAGTTAATTGTCTATCAACCTTTCAGAAGTATTTAGACAGAATTGCAAATACAGTAGAGCAAACTTATCTTATAAAAGACATGCTCATTACGAATGGATGAAATAAAAAAAAAAACCCACTCATCTCTGTGCACCATTCTTTCAACTTATTATTTCAACACAACATACAATTACAGATTTAAAGAACTACTATCATAGAAAACTGTCAATGATTGCTTTTAATATCTTGGTCTGCAGAATTTTGTTATTTGTAACTCTCATTTTCCAAATACAATTTGGAGAAACACGGGGTTTTGGACAGAAAATTCCTCATTTCTATAAAACATTTCCAGCGTATATAAATATGGATTTTCTACTTTAGTAGGTAAGAAGATGCCAATATTTATATGACATAATATTCTTTCGAATTTTAGCTATTTGAGTGCAGAGAACAGCAGTTGCTTGACTAAAGTATGTCTGGGCAACAGTTTGCTTCATTTAGCTTTGCCATATGGATAGGTTAATATCATCATATCGAACGTCTGACAAATGCACTTTGATAATAACATTGTGTATCTTTTAAGGATGAAAATAAATGAAACGAGAGTATCAATATAGTTATTGAAAAGACATTCACATGGGATGGTTTATACACAAGGCACACACATTTCTAAAGAAAAGTATATTCTCAATACAATGCAATATCAAATATTATTGTATATTAGATATTAACAATTTTGCACAGCCACCAATAAGAGGTATAGACACTCAAGGACACTAGCAAAGTAAAAAATAAAATAATAACCATTTTTATTTGGGGTGATAATGATGATGATGATGATGATGATGATGATGATGATGATGATGATGATGATGATGATTATAATGATGATGATGACGACGGAAAAAGAAAAGGATAATGATAAGTTAATTGTTTTTATTTGTCACAAAAATTATGATGGCACATACAGTGACTACTAGACAGCAGTGTTGATTTGATGAATACAACTAAGGTTTAGAATTAGATGGACAATGGAAAAAAAAAAAAAGCAATAATTAAAAATAATAAAATCGGATTAATGGTGAGCCATTTTAATAAAAACTGTCTTTTCCCACCAATCCACCACGTTAAGACTTATAAATTGGTTGGAGTTGTGTTTAGAATAACCAAGCATACAGTCATGAAATTAATGCGCCGTGGCTATAAAAGTAAAACGCATGACATGAAGTTAAAAAGAAAAAAGAAACAAAAATATAATAAAGTATTGTAAAACACACAAATGATCATGGTTATATGAAAGCAAAGTTTAGTGTATTAATATTGAAAACAGACCAGGGTATTAAATAAAATGTGTTTGTTTCTCCTTATATAGCAAATATAAAAAGTAATAAAAAAATGGAGAAATATAATACATATTTTAAAATGGCATTAGTCTGACATACAAATGCTATTTACACAAAACATGAAGTGAGAATCAAAGGCAAAAAAGATGTGATTTTAGCGATAATCTACAGTAATCATTAAGAAACACAAATATTGTAAATGTAAATAATATACTTACGCCCCGCCTCCTACTGCTCCACTATTGTATGACAATAATTAGGATAGCAGTTTAATTTATGATTTACTTCTTTCCAATGTGAACGAAATTCTTTTTAAACTTTTATTTTTAGGACACAATTCACTATAGTGTAAAAGGTCAATCTAGAGTTGAATGTTAACATTTGTTTCAGAGGCATCATTGTTATGATTCCTAAGGAATGCTACAATCTAAAATCCTCAATTAGTTTTTTTATACCGGCTCTATTGATCAGGAGCAGCTTGACAAACATCAGATTATTATTATTATTATTATTATTATTATTATTATTATTATTATTATTATTATTATTATCATTATTATTATTATTATTATTATTATTATTATTATTATTATTATTATTATTATTATTATTATTATTATCATTATTATTATTATTATTATTATTATTATTATTATTATTATTATTATTATTATTATCATCATCATCATCCTCATCATATTTTTATCATTATCATTTTCGTATCTCATGACACCTTACAAAGGCAGCATGCAATGAAAATGTCATGCTCCCATGCGTTTAACTGACAATCCCTCATGCATTTTTACCTCCAGTGTATATTATTTTACTCTCCTGTCTATATTTATGTATTATCATTATTATACTGGATAATTATTTTCCCAAAGGACATTTGTAAGATATTTCTCATAGCACTAAATTAAAAGGACAAAAAAATAATAAATCAATTCAATGTCCAATTTTACAATAAACTTAAAAATTAAACTCTCACCTTCCAGAACGATCCACGGCTTCCCTGTCATATTCATCTTGTAACTGTTGTAATTTATGAGGGAGATATTCTTTACAGACACGCAGTGCATCTTGCCACATACCCGAGTCCTGAGTGATAAAAAAATATACTTAAAAATCAAATTTGGACCATTTTCTAACACATTCTCTTACTCATATCCAAAACAAATTGCCACAGTTCATTTGGATGTAATAAGTCACCCCAAACTCTATCCTGTTCAGCAATTTTTTATTTGACATTTTATATCTAAACTTTTATCTGTTGTTCCTCAAGTCTAAGATAGAACACAATCATTTTAAAAATATCATCACTAAAATTTTGTGTTATATTACTTCACGTGACAACAAAGTTCTGCTAATAAAATAATTTATCGCAAGGGTAAATATTCAAATTAATAGTTTCCATACCTTATAAAATTTGATGGCAAGTTCAGGTCTTTGTGCACGCAGCAGGTAAGATTCAGCCTTCTGATAGTCTTTCTCTTCAAAGGCAAAGCGAGCCTGTCCTACAAGTACATCTGCTACAGAATCCTGGTCATGGGCCTCAGCTACCCGTTGTGCTGAATCCCAATCTTGATTGTGGACGTACCTGATGTGTGTAGAGTATGTTTATTAGTTGGTAAGTAGATGGAAGATAATATCTTGTTTTTCTTTTCATTTTTTTCATATAAATGACTCTTGCAAGTATAAAGGAAAAAAAAATCAAAAGGCTTAAAAAAATAATAATAAATGATAATCATCAAGCTATGATTAAATCATCATCAGCAACTTCATGTTATATATCATTCTTTATCATGTTGGTTCATTTCTTTCACTTCCTTTTTGTGTTATTTATTTATTTTTTTAAAGCATTTCAATTTTATCTCAACTATTATTGTTTCAGGTGTCTGTGTCAGACACCAACTCCCCCTTCTAAGTACAAACTCAATCTTCCAAAATTCTAGACAAAATGTTACGGTAAGTGGTCTGAAATTATGACAAAAACATTTAAGCAAAATAACACATACACACAATTATCAGACACATTCTGATAAGACTACCTCGAAATTTGTTTAAAAACCTTATATCCACTCAAGAGAGCATATATATGTGTTCTCATCGTTATTGTAATAAAATTTATATTAGTAAATAATCTTCATTCAATAAAAAAATAATTGTCAACAGCATATATAAGGATTTACATAAATAGGCCAAAATTTTCTTACATTGGGTGTTTACTAAAATATAGAAAATCCTGACAATACTTTAGTTGATCTACAAATATAATCTTATTCTATCCGTTTTCAAAGTTTTAGTATTTTTTATCATCTTTAGTAATCTCCTTGGAAAAGTGTCTTCAACATACATGAGTACAGCTTCCTTTGGCCTGCTGGCTTTGACAAACTCTTGTTCTGCCTCTCTGAATTTGCCTTCATCCTCCAAATACATCGCGTGTTTTAAATATACATCTGGTAACTTCTCTTTCATGGCGATGCTGCAAAGCTCAAAGGCAAAGTCAAAAGCACTGAAATGTAAAAATAAAAATAATAAAAATGAAAAATTCATGTTTTATTTTTGGTTTGTTTTTTTGAATGCGAAAACAATGTTTCATACACAAAGACTAATTAACTTCAGACAAGAAACTAATTAACAATTTAAGTCTTTAAACTTTTGTCTTCAAATAAAAACAAGATTGCCTGCAAAATCATTAAAGGACGTAGTAAATTTATTGTCAAAACATGAGAAAATATCTCTGCAAAGAAACACCCCCTTTTTCTCACTTCAGTTTAAAGAGACTACATACCAGTTTTCTGCAGCATAATCAATAGCAGCTTCCAAAAGTCCAAATTTGTTGAGTAGTTTGACAGCTGAGTCTCCTCCAAGGTTTTTGGCCCACAAATAGGCAACTTGTTTGCCTGCATTTTGGCCACCTTGTGCTTTAGCCACCTGGGTAGGTTACAAATTTTAAAATAAGAGATGATCTTTAGTTGATCAATTATATAAATTCGGGTCTGGTAATCATAAATCTTGACATTTCGTTGATGAATGGTTAGAATTTTAAAATTAAAGAGGACAAATAGTTTCAATAATATATAGACATACCAACCAGTATGGAATTGGGTATTTTAATACCAAATTTTGTATAAAAGCATGAGTAGCAAAAAGTTTTGACCTGCTAAAAATATAAATCTCCTATCTATACCACCATGATTCAAAATCAATTAGATTTTTTAAAAAATTTGTTTAAAATTGTTTAATTATGTATCTATTTTTACATTGTTTTAAAATGCGCTTATAGTTTGATGGAAAATATATATCAAAAAACAAAACCAAAACAAAACAACATGAAACAATTGTTGGTGATTGGCAAGTCTGTAAAATATGATAACTGAATTTTATTTTCAAAATAAGCATTACATTAACCAGCAGTTAGGACATTTTGAGGTCACTTATCCTGTGGGAAAAATCTAGAAATTGATACATAATCAGGAAGAAGAAAAAAAATACAGAGGAAAAAGAGGAGATCTTTATCAGAGGGTATAGGAAAAAGAAGACATCTAAGGTACAAAATCACAAAGCATACAACATACCCTATAGGCCTCGTCCCACATGTCTTGGTTCCTGTACATATTGACAGCAGCCTTCCAATCCCCAGCCTCCTGGTAATGATGCTCTGCTTGCCTGAAGTTGTTTTCGCCCTCTAATTCCTGGCAGCAAGTGACACACATAATTTTCAAGCATTTAATTGTAACAAATTCATACAATCGATAGATTGCCAAACCATAATGCCAGTAAAACAAGACTAGGAACAGACCATATTTATTGATAATAAAAGGTCCCACTGTTTCAATCAAGATTCATAACAAAAACAACAACAAAATAAGAAATAAATAAAAATAACATCCCAAAATAAAATTTATTGCAGTGGCTTGCGAAGAATGATTTTTAATTCACACAGTTACAATAAGTTACAGAAACAAAATTTAACACAAAAATACAAGACAGACAGACAGACAGACAGACAGACAGACAGACAAAAAGAAAGACATCCTAATCACACAGAATCACAAACCTTGGCTAGATGTAGGTGTGTATCAGCCAGTAAGTTTTCATGGTAGTGTTTGACAAGACGAATCATGTCCACGTACATGCGTTGTTTCTTGTACATTGTGATGGCCAGGTCTGGTTCTTCAACTGCCACATACAACCTATATAATGGAATAATGATGAATATTTCTGATTCGATACAGTTGGGATTGAGTGTGATGAATTTTTAAAACATTGTTATTAAAATATATTTTCTACATCCTTTCTCTTTCAGTATTTCATTTCTTTAAAGCTCTCATAAATAAACTTTAAAATATGCATTTTCAAGCAACAACATATCGTGTATAAAATAATAGTATAAAAAAAAGTTGTCTCTGATACACATTTAGAAAATAGCTAAGAAGAACAAATAAAGTTTGAGGAATGTCATATTTTGTGAATTAAATCAGCAAGAATCTGTTCTGTTTAGTGAAAGAAAATGCATCAGTTGAGAGATAATTTTTTTTTGCTATTTTTAAGTTTTCACTTTATGCACACTTGATTGAATACTAAACCAAAATAGATCTTTTTTTTCTTTTTTGGCAAAAGCTTATGAAAACAAAATGTGTCTCTTCGAAGCTATTTAGATATATTTCATCCCTTAAAATCCAGTTACGGGAAATATACGTAAATATGTAGTATCTGAGAGCCCTGAGAACAGTTACAACCTGTAATCAGTATTATATTCATTTTGATATCGCTATTTATAGCCATGACAGGATCAAATCTTACCTTTCAGCTTCCTTGAATTTTCCTTCATCCTCCAACTGTTTGGCTTGTGCTATGTACAAATTGGACACATCTTCACCCTTCATGTACGTAGCTGCCAACTGTATTTAAAACATGTAGAGAAAATAATTCAATAAAGCCATAAATCAAACATTTGACCTTCAATTATAATTTGCATTATTTAAAAAAAATATTCAAGACCCTTTTCAACAATCTACTAATGTTCTTGGCACATCATTTGTAAATAATGACTTCATTTAGTGTTTTTTGCTGTAATGATTGAAGGATCATCCGAAAAAGTGTCCCTTTCTGTCAAAATGGATTTACACATCTTTTGATCGTAAATAATGACAGATTATTCAGGACTACTCTTGATTGTAAAGTGAAATTATCTTGCTTCCTTTAGGTTCACACTAAGTGCATCCAGGGAAGTTCTAATAAGTCATAACCCCTCCTCGTGGGTCTTCACTCACCTTATGTGCCAATTCCCATTTGCCAGCTTGGTTGTACATATCTACGGCTTCTCTGGTACAACCCGCTTCTACATAGAATTTCTCTGCAGCCTGAAACAAAAAATAAGATGACATTGGGTTAGGTGAATAAATAATAAACATAATCAAATAATCTAAACATCACCAATCATACTCTATAGTCTATGACAATTTCCCTGTCATTCTAATTGCAATTTGAGGGCCTTGTAGGTCATTAGTAGATCGTATGACCCGTTTTAAGATAAACCTGGTTTGGTTTACGTTACACGGAAAATGGTTCCCAGTCTCCCTGTTCAGCCAACACAAACTGTAAATGTGGGTCAATTATTGGATGTTAGAAATGACTCTACCATAATCAGAGGGTAGCACATAATATCAATGCTTCATTTTATGCTTACGCAAGATATAATCACAATGGCTATCAATAATATACTAATTATTCACTGTTTTTTATTATAGCAATAATCCTCTATAAGCAAATCCATTACTGCAAACAATACAGCACCTCATACTCCCCAATAGAAGCATAGTGATCTCCAATTTTCTTGTAATATCTTGCAGACATAGCAGAATCTTGTATCTCCAGGATTTGAACAGCTTTTGCCCACTGCCTAGAGTTGATGGCGGCCTCAACAGCTTTGGTTGTAGCTCTGATCAACGAAAACAAATTTTAACTTCGTAACCCTTTAAATATTTACATTTTTAATGTAGCAAAATATTACTGTATAATGTAAGTCGGCAGCATATGTTTTAGAATCCTCTTTAATTTTAGACTGCAAAAAAATATATCATTTAAAAATAGTCAAAAGAGAATGGTTTCCTTCATTTTCATTTGCCTCATAAATGAGTACGTTACTAAAAGAAAGGATAATACAGGAAAAGTTTGAAAATATGCCCCACTGCCTTTAGGTATTAAATCAGTGAGAATTTGATTCTGATGACTGAATGTACAGTATAAATGATACAATTTCGAGTTAAATGCTCTTTTCAGGATAGTAAATATTCATTTAAAAAATGCTTTCATTACTTCAATTATTTAGATTTAAAAAACAATTCTTTTCATTTGGTTTATAATAGTGTAGAATCACATATGTGAAAATAAAAGACAACAGCTGTGTTAAAATGCGCTGGCTGCAGAGCGTCTTTCTCACAGCAGACAGAAGGTACAGTACTAGTCAGGTTCTGGATTCGATACCATCAGTGCAAAGTTTATTCACCATTGTCTTCTGTCACTTCAGTTCTTGTTATAATTTAACACATGTGCCTGTCCAATCACTTCTATGAATTTATAGATTTTAATAAAACTTTCCCTAATGAGATTTTCAAAATAAGTAATGACGGATTATCATTTAAGGAATGCATGGTTCTTTGCTAAAAATAAATTTAAAATTCCTAAAACTCCAGTAACTCACACTGGGAGTGGGAAAGAATTATTGAAAATTAAATGCCGTGATAATATTTAATTACTTTAACTACTTACCATTAAATTTCACAATGTTTACATGTCTTGTTTTTAAAAACAAATTAGACAACCATGTAGCAGGAGGCTGACACTGATTTAGACCAACAAATAAAAGTCATTTTACTGTATAGTATGTGATCTGAAACAACTTTACTATATGTCACTTAGCTTTGAGCGGAATAAAAAGATTTTGAAATTACAAAAATGCATACATACCCTGCTTCTATGTAATGATTGATAGCGGCATCCAACTGTTTCTGAGACACCAGATAATCACCAAATTCTTCTTCCAGTTTGACAACTTCTGTGGGGAAGGCATGGCGGGCCAGATCCACAGCTACATAGAAACAAAAAAAGATATAGAACATAAAATAATAGTTTACAAAATAATTACACATTGCCCTTAACTCTTGTACATTACAGAAGATCAAATTCGGAGGTGACCTTCAATAAGTCACTTTTTTATCGACAGAAAAATCGCTATTTTTTTTTTGGTTATTTATTTTGTGGGTTAAAGGGAAAAATAATTCTTCACTTTATTGAACTACACACTACATGCTTTAAAGGTTAAGCCTCCCACTGGTGATTCCAAGATGTCTAATAGATTGAAAAAGAGTGCTATCTGGGTCGGGTTTAGCAGATTATGAAAGTCACGTCCTCAAATGCAAGCACTCAACATGGTGCAAAATTATTAAATGACCTTAAATTTCTTTTGGTTAAATGGACCAATTTTATGAAAGCAAAACATACCAAATAGATGCACAAACCAAACAAAAAAGATAGCCTCCAATTGGAAAGCAAAGTTTACCTCTGCGATAATCTTTTCCTTTCTTGAAGCATTCCATAGCTCTCTGAAAATCTCTGATCTTTTCATAAAGATCTCCAGCCTAAATTTTAAAAAATAAATAATTGAAATAAGCATTAATTACAATATTTAGAATTAGGTCAATAAAATGATGAAAATTTTGAATTACACAAAGCGAAACAAGAAAAAAAAAGATCCAAATCCAATTAATTTAAATAATTTCAATTTATATCAAATTCTAAAAAGCATAATCCAATTTTATATTTCAGTAAAGATACCTTAACGAACAAAGATCATATAAGAAATACGAATCAACAAATAATTTTACATACTCTGTCATACAATTCAGCTTTGATAAGAGCAGCAGCAATCCTGGAGATGAGTTCAGAGTTTGTCATCAGTTCCTACAAAGATGTTAATAAAAACAAAAAAAATTACGGGTGAAATACATGGGGACAAAGTTGAACATAATACGATGTCTCATTTTATAAATGTCATAATAAACTTTCAATGAATGTTATAGTTATATAGTTTCAGGTTATTCACAAGAGGCAGTAACGATTTATGACAAGATATTGCATTTTAAATTAATTGTTTACATACATTCTTTCAGAAAAGTATGTATGGTAAATAAATTCAATGAGGTGACAAAACATCTTACCTCAATACTAACTTTATTTTGAATACGATCAAACAACTATAGTTGTTTTTTACTCATTCATTTCATTGAATTTATTACTCATTCAATTCTTACTATCTTATTATTTTTCCTTTATACTTTTTGATGATTAATTGACAAATTCACTCAAACCATCTCCATTCACATTTACTTTGTTTTCAATTATTTTTTTTTCTGCAAGCAATTGCACTCTACATCCATTCTAGGGTAACTATACGTAATAAACAAATTACTTTGTACAGACATCAAAGCTTACCTCTCGACTTGCAGCTAATCTCGCAGCTCTGGCTGGTAAACCAGCTTTCATGTACAAATTGATGGCTGCCATGTAGTCTTGTTCTCGTTCTTTCAACTGTAAACATTCCAAGGCATTCACAGCAATAAAGGAATCATAATGAGTTTTTTAAAAGTTTAAAATCAACTAAATCTAAAATGTTGTCTTAAAATATAATTGACGTCCCTTTCTAACTACAGCTAAAATCTCTTCAGTTCTTTTCTCCTTACTCAAGTTATTGAAACAATTTAACAAATTTAAGAAAATGAAAATAAAATCATTGATAACCTAGGTTTCTCCATAAGATTGATAGGCATTAACTTCAACCATTCACCTCAAAAGTACACTTAAAACTTTCAGTATTGATCTCTGGCTCCATCAACATTTTTTTATTTCTGACCCACCTGTCCACTCAGCTGTGGTAAAAAGTACTTTGTATTGGACTAGTATTCAATCCAAGCAATTTTTACTGTTCAACTACACACTGTAAAAAAAAAAAACAAATTAAACAGATCCCATGTGTCTTTTGGTTCAAAGGGACGACAATATTTTAACCTCCTCACCTCTCCAGCAGCCTCCTCCTGCCCGGTCTCCAGTAACCATTGGTTGTAATTCTTTTTTAAAGTCTCCAGCTCAGGGTGACTCTAAAAGCAGATGGATGAAAAAGAATTTTGTACGATTTTTCTAAAAGCAGAGTAAAGATCATTTTTATTATTGTTTTAAATTTCAGGCCATCATTACAAACATCTTTGTAATACAAAACTTATAAATATTAAAGTGAAATTCATTCATACTTTTTACCTTTCCACTGATTGTTTATTTGCATTGTAAGGATACAATTATATTATTACCTACTTTGTTTCATTTACTGAATTGAACTTTTGTTTTGAACAAAGCAATTCCTGATATAAACTTTTAATGAGTTAAATGAAAATTCTACCCTGAAATTTATCTAGCTTTATTATAATCGCATCAAAACATAGGGTTAAAAAAAAAGTAAAATGCGATATTAATAAGAGATCTATAGATAACATTTTTTGAAAACAATAATCACCTTTGCCTCAGCGACTTCAATGGCATCGTCCCATAAATGCATTTCCTGATACATTTCAATGGCTTCATTCACGTGATTCTGTGGAATTATGATGTTATGACGAAAAGATGTAAAGTATGTAACCTAGAACTTAGCTCATAATGACATGGGCCGTTTGGGTCTAATTAATAGGAAAATCCTTTTAAAAAATCGATTTTGAGATTTGATGGAAAACAATATTTTATTACCTTAGAAATAATGTTATCGAAATGCAACTCCTCAAAAACATATTTTAAAGGTACGAAAAACAAGGTAGAAAAGGGTATAAGTGGTCAGAAAAGTGTGAAAAAAGGGAAAATTATTTTGTCTTTTTCTCAAAATGTCATTTTTCTAGGGGTATGGGAGACTGTGTCAAATATTTCTCAGAATCTATTCCATGAAATTGTCTAAAAATTTGCAGTTATCACCACAGAGAAATCTTTTTGATAAGGTATGTGTATTTTGACTTATAATCCAAATTATACTTTTTCTAATATCAATTTGTCAGTAAATTTGAATTCGCAACCTTTTACAACTTTGTAATGTTCTAATACAAATCCTTTAAGCAAAACCTGTAAAATCTCTCTAAGGTGACATAAAATGTTACAATGTTGATAAGAGGGAAGAAGATGGAGGTTATTCCTCCATTAGATTTTGTGGAAAATTCGCCACAAGATTGAAATACTTCTTGATGCCAGACCCCCAAATTAGGACACGAAACAGGTATCAAAAACAGATAATATAATTTTTTCACCAAAACTGTTGTTTTTATCCTATAATTACAATACAAAATTGATCAAAATCGCCCAATATAGATAAGTAATTCTTTTTTATAGAAAAGACCCAAACTGCTCCTTAAAGAAATCAGTACGTTTTTCATTGATATTTTAGTGATGAAACTATCTACATATCCACAAATTGTACCACAAATATTTGGAACAAAAAATAAATATCACAGGTTCTTGAAATTAAAATACACATAACGGGGATTTTAAAGGCTGTGACAATGTTGAAGTCAGTGTCAGCTTCAGTTCAATGAATTAAGAAAAAGACTTTAAATGATCTGTCTTCCATTTCGTAAGTCTATCAGCCAAGAGATTTATAATAGAATCTGATATTAACTGTGAGATGATTAAAATTTGGATAAAATGTAACGTTTAACTAAATTTCACTGAGGGGGTCCCGTTAGCTCAGTTGTTAGAGCACTCGCTTCACAAGAAAAGGGACCGACAGTGATCCCAGCAGTGATTGGGTAGCTGGCTCTGATAGATCTGATGGAAAGTACTTTGCGATAGACTAGCGTCCTATCCAAAGGGTAGCAAGCAATTGCTATTGTCCATTTCACGCTATAGAAACCGGGATAAACTCCGGCTCCATGGGTCTATGGCTCTGAATGAAGAAAATTTCAGTGAAGAAGAAATATTCAAATCAAGTTGCGGGGAGAATTGCTATTGACACTCACCCCTTCAAGGTAAATGTACTCGGCCTCCTTAAAATTCTTGTCAGAAATAGCCAACCGGGCTCTCACTTTGTAGTGCTGAAAACCATCACCACCCTGGGTACAAAAATTAAATAGGCATTTATTATAATGGATATTATAGATCAGGGTCACACAGCATTATAATAAATGCTAAATGCTATAATAAATAAATTATAAAAGATATGATTGATCAAATATGTATGTTTATATCTTTTATTTAATCTACGGAATACTTACTGTCTGTCTTGCTACTTCCTCTGCAATAGCCACAGTTTCTTTCAAATATCTTGCTTTGGCAATATTTCCAAGGGCAGAGTAGCAGCTACAAAGAAAAAAAAAAAGTTGAAAAGTTACATGGAACATAGATTAAAACATCTTTTGTTTTCTATCTTCTTTGATACCAAGAGCATTTTTTAACGTTAAGTGCTCTAGGGGTGTAATTAATATTAATTCATTTATCAATTAAAATTTTTTAAAATAAATAAATAAAAAACTATATAGGTTGTGAGGAAAACAGGAAAACATTGAAGCATTGAATACTTTTACAATTATTGCCAAAAACTTACCGTTCTGCAATATGTAGTTGTTTCTCTTCCAAAGCCATTTTACTCAGAGATTTCCACATGGCTTCTGTCTCTGATGACATCTCCAGAGTTTCGAGGAAAGCAACAGCCCTGAATGTAAAATTATAAAGTAAACAATATTTTATAATAAGACCTTTTATATGGTGCAAAATCCACAAAACTTGCTAAAAGCACTTTACAAAGAGTCCCCAGCCAACAGCAACACGTAAGATGTTAGATGAGACATAGATGTTAGTTGAGGCTTGACAGGTGATGTTACAATTTTTTTTCGAAAAAGACAAATCTGATACTGGCCAGGTACTCAATTTACACCTGTGTACTGTCAGAGAATGTGAGTAAAGAGCCATTTCCAAGGACTCAACTTTGTGTTGCCCAGAGCGGGACACAAGTAAAATGACCTTTTAAAATACAAACAACATAATAAAGAATAATAGACGTATATATCAGAGGGGGTTGGGGTGTAAGAAAGAGAGAAAATTTTATTCTTTCTCTTCAGCTAATGAGAGTGACTCAGCTGTTGATGGAGCATAAAAACGAGTAGAGGAAATGAAATACGTGAGTAGAGCTACATAAGTGTTTTTCCACTCTTTAAATTTCATAGCATCAACCACAAAAGTGAACCAACAGATAATGAAAATTCATCAAAATTCCAACGTTTTTCTAGCGTCCCTATTTGATAGTTTTATTCTTTGGCTTAAAACTGATTTTGTTAAGAAGGGCATTACTATGGCTGACACATTTAGAATTAAATGAAAAAGAATGAATTATAATGTAAAAAATCAGACCCAATAAAATCAATCAATAAGTAACAGTATGCATGAAATGTGGCAATATTTTCATTTAATGTTATAACATCTTAACTTTCGTCAACTGAATTGAAATAAGTGTTGCTATTAATCTGCATTGAGAATTATGAATAGAACATACCTGCCATAATCACCATCATCAATGGCAGTCCCAAACTCAATCAACCCTTCATCTAGTGTGTATGCCACTGTATTCACACCTTCATTTACCAGCACATCTGTCTTGCCATCCTTACGCTCTAGATCAATTATGTCTCCCTAAGAAGGCAGAATGAAAAGAAATTATTCAGTGGGTCACATAATCATTTCAGAGCTCCTGCTAATTCAAGTGGTCGAGCACTTGCTTCATGCACAAAAAGACTGATATTTTTAGTGATTTTTTTCTGACACCTCTGTCCATTCTTGTAATCATTAGGTCACTGGTTTTGTTAGATCTGGCAGGAAGCACTTTATGATTGATTATTACCAATCCAAAGGGTAACCAGCAATTTTTTCCTATCTAATGGTATAGAAACCCAGTATCAACTTCGGCTCCATGGGCCTAACGGCTCTGAAGGATCTAAACCTTGCATTCCAAAAAGGTTTTATCAACAATCAAATATTACAAGAAAGCAGCCGAAGGATAAGGGGAGAAGAGAGATTAATCTGTCAACAAAGACCCAATGGGGGATGATATTTACCTTAATGGGCACCATTGTAACTCTCTCAGGTGATTCAATGTTGTACCACACACACAAATTGCCTCTATTTTGAGCCACAACAACATCGCTGCCTGGTACCCACTAGAAAAAAAAAGAGTATCTTATGAGCTTAAACAACACTACTCATAAATAAATGTTTTAAAATATTATCCTCCTAACCGAAAATGTTGTTTTTTAAATGATTCAGATTCACAAAAATCAAAATATAAAACTTGAATTTAAAACGTCTTAAGGAAGTGAAAAATGTAAAAATAGATCATACGATTGCCCCTGGTGCACATAATTGCAGGTCTGATAGCTGAATGCAATTATGGGCTTGTTTTTACATTGTTGTAATGGACAATATTTTGCGTTGCTTTGAGAGTGTTTCAAGTACAACAAAAAGACCATAACAATTAGGGTTATCAGCAAATAAGTACACATCGGATTGTCCGCATTTCATGGATTTTACTCTCCTCTATATTAGATCCACCGTGTCAATCTGATATTATGCATAAATGAACTGAATGAATAAAATTAAGTGTGATCTTTGAATGATCTTTTTTGTGTTCAAAAAGCAAAACTCCTTAATCTCAATGAAGGCATTTGATTTTAAGCGTCAATTAGGCTCCAACATAATACAACTTTAAGACTAATTATCACATGCATTGCATCATGCAACCACATCACAGCTGGTGATCATGAAAATTAATTTTTATTTTTGATTTCTTTACAATCAAAAAAGTTAATGCGGCTCTGTAGCTAGTAAACATCACTTTTTAAAAATACAATTTGACAGAGAAATAAGAATGAGGGAACAAATTTTCTTTAGAATAAACTCTCTATATATAACATTTTATAGGAATTATAGTCCTACCTGAACATAAGAGCAATAATTCAGAATGCTGCTCTTTTGTTGGCTTTCTATGTCATACAAATGAAGCTGAAAAATATAAATGGTTAAAACAATTATTCATTTTATAAGAAGAGTGTTTCAATGGTAAATAATGTTGCTAATGATAAGTTCAATCATGTCTAACTAAGCAATTAAGTCTAAATATCATTATTAATTTACATAATTACCTTCAGTTTGTTGTCCCTGAAGAGGAGTTTGTGGCCAGTTTCGTTCAGCTGTAAAGCAAAGAAATTTTTTGATCAAAAACAAAAACAAAACACAGACAACTTCTATAATCAATTGATATCCAAATTGCATTTTTCTGATATGCAAAGTTTATATGTTGCTGCCAGAGAACTAAAATATGCAACATGGCAACATGCAAGAAACATCTGTGAGATCTGGATGATCCTGAAAGAATTTTTAAATTAATTTATATTTTTGTTTAGTTGTCTTTGTAAATTTGCTGTATACGAGCCACTCCACTCCACATAATAAAAGTCAAAATGATATAGGGAGCCACTATTTTAGAAATAAAGAAAATATTGAATATGCATTCAAAGTTTTTCTTTTCTTATATTCTGAGTGATTCATCCAAACCAATTATCAATAAGCATTTAAAAAAAAATTATAGTATTTTCTGACGGGGCAGTCTATGGTTATTTTTTAAAGCTCATAAAACTGGAATAGAATAATACTATTACCTCAAGCCAGTCAATTCTTGAGTCATGGCTAACCTGAGCTTTATTCAGTCCACTCAAAATGTCAACTGGAAAGAAGTGGAGATTATGATGATGAATGATGCGATAAACACAAGCAAACAGGACCTATTGTTAAATATCCAAAGCATTATTTATATGAAGCCACATCTCAAGATGAGTACGAATAATGTAGTATGGTGTCCAATCAAAAAGCAAGAGAGAAAGAAAGAAAGAGAGAGAGAGAGGGAGAGAGAGAGAGAGAAGAGAGAGAGAGAGAGGAGAGGAGAGAGAGAGGAGGAGAGAGAGAGAGAGAGAGAGGAGAGAGAGAGAGAGGGGGAGAGAGAGAGAGAGGGAGAGAGAGAGAGAGAGAGAGAGAGAGAGAGAGAGAGAGAGAGAGAGAGAGAGAGAGAGAGAGAGAGGGGAGGAGGTTAGGAGCTAAGGAAAACGACAGCCTGATTTTTAAAATACTGAATTGATTCATTGCTCAATTAAACCTATCAATAGTTATATTTATAATCAAACTTACTGATTGCAACAGTTTTCAAATCAATCAAATAGGCCATCTTTTTGTTGTCTGTCACACCTTTCTGCTTTCTCTCATTCAAACGGACACTGTTGAAAATAATGAGTTTAAAATTCTAATTGTTTTCTTTTTTTTAATGACCAGGACAAAGTAATAATAAATGATCAAATCGCCAATCAGATTGTAGATATCAAATACAAAAAGTATGGCAATGAGGTATTTAAATTTCATTATAAACAAAAGATAAATGTTTTGCCTCCACCAAATTTGAGGGGAAAGAAATAAGTTCTAAATTATGTACATGATATCTGTAATGAGTACCTAATAAGATGAGGGTTCATGAATTCAGTCCGCACACATCCTAGAACTTCATTAGCACCATATTCAATCAACGCCAATTCGCCAGCATTGAAAATCATGCAAACCTAAGTGAAAAGAGATGAAAGACAGATGCCATGGTTGAAAGAAAATAAATAAAATAGAAAATAAAATGCGAATAAAAAACTGGATTAATTTACATTATTGAAAAATATTCATAACAGCTTGTTGACCTCTTTAAATAAGACATTAAAGTAAAACTTATTGTAATTAATAATGGAAAAATAGTGGAATATCTGGCCTACCCAAGAAAGAACAAACAAACAACGATGTCATCTTATTGTTTTGGCCAACTAAAAATATTAAAGAAAGAGTGGACTGCTCTCAATTACTTCAACTTAATTCAACTTTCACAAAACTTACATTCTCATTATCAAAGTAATATTTTTCACTTCCAGATCCTTGCCAAGGAACTTCGCTGAGTCTTGAGGTGAGCATATCACCCAGGAGGAGAGTGTCAGATGTATGGGCCACAAGGAAGCGATCTTTGCCCATAATTCGAACCTCGTCAATCTCATAGCCATAATGGGATTTGAGCATCACCTTGGTGTTGTTGGACAAATTTTTCACAATGGCCTGTTTTTAACCCCCCCCAAAAAAAAGAAGCGTTGATATATTAACTGATAGCAACCAATAGCACTGAGTGATTTTTCAAAATACGAAAATTGAGGATAATATAATTATAATAAATCATTTATTTATTTATTACTACTTATTTCATTTTATTAATATCATCAAAGACATTGAGTTATCAAAATCAATCTTAAATCAATTCAACAAAATGCACTAGTGATGATTTTAATAAAATTTGAAATCTTAAGATAATTCCTCATAGTATTTATCATAGCACCTCAAATCACTTATTATAACACAACAGAATAAACAACAACAACAACATCCATATAAAGAAATGAATCATGGCAAAACTGACCTGGCTCACTCCTACATGTGTGATTTCAAACTTGTTTTTGTACAAAGTTCTTTTCAAGCAGCAGTCGAACAATTCTAAGCCTCCACATAATGTACCCTGAAAACAGAGAGGGAAATAACTATTTTAACAAAAAATATCCGAGCCCATGTTAGATAAGTAAATCTTTTGTATTGTAAATAACTTAAATTCAAAAGTTTCAGACATTCCTTCTCTTTAACAAGTAACCCAATGCATGAAGTCCTCTTAAAATGTAAGTAAACTCCTCACAATTTGGCTGGTGTTCTCTAATTGTACAATAAATTTTGTTTATAAATATTATTGCTCCATGTTCTTTAAGCTTCCAACAGGACTTACTGCAACAACCCGTGATCCATCTTTTTTCCAAGACAAAGCTGTGATTGTGTAAAGATTGTGAATTTCTTTCAGTTTTGGTTCTTCCCACATCTGACGACGAGGACTCCAATTCAAAACTCTCAATCTGTAGAACAAAATAAACCATTACTTAACAAAATATGAAAAAATTTCCATTTATAAAAACGCCATATGATTCAACAATTACTAAAGTTATTAAGAATACTCATAATCATGAAAACGATTTAAATTCTCAGACCTCCATCATCGTCACCTAGTGTCATGATGAAATTATCAAACTCCAGATAATCTACTTGATGATAAACCAGACCTGCCACTTCACGAAAAAGGAAATCAGTATGACATTGTAAAAAAATCAGTATCTGGGGAAAAAAATCAGTATGAGACGTAAAATTATCCAATTATCCCCCCCCCCCTTATTTTTCCCCAACACCCAAAATGGCACGCACAACGCCAATCTGGCAATCAGACTACTAACTTATTTAAAGATGGTGGCACTTGGTAACGAGTCAGAAGCCAGGGACCGCGGTGGTTTACCAGTACAGCTCGCTGTCGCTTCACAAAGGAAATGAAAACTAAATAACGCGCCGTGTGTGTTTTCTATCTGTGTGAGGGCATCACAAAGAGGCTCGCTACGTCATGTGATCTATCGAGGTATCGCGGGACGGGTCAAAGTTCACGAGACTTGAAAATTTTAACGTGCAACGTAAAGCACAAAGTAAACGTAAAAGAGAGGGGTGGAGGGCTGCGGGCCCTTGGTCACTTGGTGAAATCGGTACGATCGGCAAGTAAATCGGGAAATCGGTAAATACGAAAAAAAGGTCTTGCAAATCGGTATGATACCGATTAATCGGTATGAACGGCAGGTCTGTGATAAACCATCTTTCTCTTTTGTATACTTTTTATTTTTAAAGTCGCTTTCATCATTGCAGACCAAAATGAGAAAGGTTATTACTTAGGGGAAAAAAAGATGTCAAAAACACCTGTAAAATCCAGATCCTGTGGAAATATCTCTCTCCCTTTAATCAAGTCAGCAAGGTTATCATATTTTTACATAATCTTACTTATCTAAGCAGTTAATAAATCACCTTTGTTTCTGTACTGTAAACTACAATATATTGTTTATTATTGCAAAAAATAAAGCATGCATGAACACAAACAGATTAGGAGGTAAATAAAACCAAACAAATAAATTATCATTCAAATAGTGCATTACCACTTGACATGACGCCCCTGACCAACATGTAGGACAAAACATGATACCTGTAAGGCAATATTACAATTTTTGACGACAAAAACAATGCTGTTGAATTCAGGTACTCATTTTACACCCGAGTACAGTGAGAGAATATGAGTAAAGAACCTTTTTTACTCAACAGTATGGGACTCAGACCTGGAATATACTGATCTGAAAACGAGTGTCCTAAAAGCTGCACAATAATCAAAGCTGCAAACACTTACTTATCAAAGCTTCCTACAACAACATTCTGTCCACTGGGTGAACATACAGCTACAGTAAATTCATGCTCATTATCTTCACGACTGTAGTCAAAATGCTGGAAGCTTCGCCCATCTCGTCCATAGGCAATTATTCGCTTGTCACAACCAGCAGCAACAATGGCATTTTGAGAGAATGCTAATGCGTAAGGGGGAGATGGGTGTGTAGCAACTTTCCCCTAAAATCAAACATTAAAATACATGAGTCATTTTGTTTGGAATATTAAAAAAAAATAGAAGAAATTGTAAGATAAAAATCTGAACCACATCAATCATAAAATGTGTTCAATATTTAAGGAACAAATTGCCTTTAGAGTGCAAGGAATCATGATTCTCAACAAGAAGCTGAAGGGAAAAGAGGTAAAATACATGATATTTTCTTCACTCTCTTAGTCTAATTCATGTTGTAAATTTCTAAAATGGATCTTTAAAGTAACTATGCTATATGGGCGAATGCAACTGTTCGAGTAAATGGACTTATGCATTACAAAACCAGGATATAAAATGACAAGTAGCACTGAACGATCTGTAAATCAATATTCTAATTTCTTTAACTCCTGAGTTTAAATTACATCATGTATACTCTTAATTATAAGTAAAAGTTATTTATTTACAATTAAACCTCTTCCTTACTTTGCTCTTATATCGATTGAACGTAGACCATGTTACTCTTTCAACCTACCTGAGAATCACCAGAGCCTTCATCATCAAAGAAATATCGAATAATTGCTCCATCAGCATGTCCAGATAAAATCCCCTTTCCTGATGGACTGTGAATTCATAATGCATGCATTTAAAGGAAAACAAATAACAAACTAGCTTTTAAGATGTTTTATAGACTCTTAATCATCACACTCACATCAATAGTTTCACATATTCGCATATATGCACACACACACACACACACACACACACATATTTATATATATATATATATATATATATATATATATATATATATATATATATATATGTATTTATATATATCCAAGTATAAATACAGCAATGACTACTGGCTCTGATTGATCCTTCCATCATATTATATATTAATCTTCTTTTCCAAGTACAACTTTAGCTCCTGTGATGTTTATGCTATGTCATCATGGTCCATTAACTGAAAATATGAACCAAACGAATCAGTATTAAAATAAGTTTAAAACTTACTTGGCGGCAAGGGAGACAACATAAGATTCTGTTGCATAAACTGTAGCAGATTTATTGGTCCTTGTGTTGGCAGAACGAACCTTTGTGTGTGTGTGTGTGTGTGGAGGGGGGGGGGGGGGGATAAGGGAGGGGGGAAGCAAAACGAGATCAATTTTTAATATCATACAAATGGATCACATTAACCTACAAAGATCTGTTGGAAAACAAGTAATGAACACTATTATTTATTTTTTTAAAAACCAAAAAAAAACCAAAAAAAATACAGTCCATTTACATCACTATCTTTAATCTATAAAAAAACCCAACAAAAATCAAAATGTATTACAGATAAAATGATTTTTGACAGACAGTTCAGAAGCAAAACGAGATCAGTTTTTAATATCATACAAATGGATCATATTGACTTACAAAAATCTGCTGGAAAACAAGTAATGCTATCAAACAATAAACAGTTCATTTACACCAATTTCTTTAATTTAAAACAAAACAACAAAAAGACAAAATATATTACGATAAAATTATATTTGACAGACAGTTCATAACCTATAACTTTGATAACATACCTTTCCATCTGCTAGTCCGTAGATGATCGGTTGATCAGGAGGCCAAATCAGGCAGGTGACAGCACTCTGTTGTACAAACTTATTGCAAATCACCTTCTTTTCTCCCCTATTTTAAGCACATATACGAATTATGTAATACTCCATGAGAAACAAGTATTATGTCAATTTAATTACAGTTTAAATGTTCTTTTTTTAAAAATTGCTTTTATATAGCGCAATATCCAGTAAACGTGCTCAAAGTGCTTTACAAGGGGTCCTGATGACACCTGTGAGGTGATATTACAATTTTTTCCGACAGAGACAACACTGTTAACAGTCAGGTATTACACTGTTATACAGTATGTCAAGTTTTCCACACCCACAATGCGCTTTAAAATGTATTTTAAAAATTTATTTATTCCCTCAAACAGACATATAAAAAGTTTCATTCCATTCAGTTTTGCAAGATGCATATGACATCTTTATCTTGTATCACAGCCTATTGGGTTAGATTAGCTTGAGATATAAACTAGACATAATTAATCATCAAATTCATCATCATCATCAACATCATCATTATTGTTATTATTACTATTATTGTCATTGTTACTCTTATAGTTAGAAGTAGTCTTTTTGTTTTAAGTATTTAAGGCAAAACAATTTTCAAAATCTAACTTAACAGCCAAAGTACATTAACAAAACATTTTACTCCCCAAATAAAAAAAGAAGCATACTTACCAACCATCTCCAATTTTGTAAACGTAAATGATGTTGTCTGTTTGTCCAACAGCGAGTTTTAATGAATCACTGGAAAAGGCCAGGCCTTTCACTGTATAGCTCTTTTTCCCATACTGTTGAAAAGAAAAAGCTTAATGATTGTTTATCTTTTCAAAGAATAAACAAAAAAATGCAGTGCTCTTTATTAAAAAATACCCTCCATGTAAAGAAATAAAAAGGGAGCTGTATTGGCTAAAACAAATTCAAGTTGTGTATTTTCCAATCCAAATTTCTTGTGCCTTAACTTCAATCACTAACTACAGTTACTGCAGAGTAAAAACCATTTTGTATGTCTTGAATGCATGAAAATTAAATAGTCAAAGATAACGTCATTAAAAAAAAAAACAATATAATACAAAACGGACAAAACATTATTAAAATTAAATTGCATTCAATTCTATAAACTAAATTGATTCAAAAGTACATTTACTGCAGATACCTGGCTTTTTTGTATGAGCTAAAAAAATAAGAACAAAAAAAAAGAAAATACGTACCTTCGAATCGGCAGGTTTCAAAGAGAATTTGTCTCTTTTTTCCCCTTGCTCATCAAAGAGAAGGACAACCCTGTCTGATGTACATACTGCCAATTTCTGATTATTCAATGAATGAGCAACGGCACATATTTTTGCAGCACCATCCTGTGTGGAAAATAAAAAATTTAAACAATTCTTAAAATCTACACTTGTTCAACAGAGAGAGTCACGTGAGATCAAATGTCCATTTTATACAGCACACATCACCAATTTGATATATAGTTTGTGGAAGTAATACAAGAAGGCACATCACTATTTATTAACAGTAATTAATTCACACCTGAGTTAATTGGGGAAAAGCAAGTGTGGTGATTTGCTGAAAACCACAATGTGGAGGCCCAAACGAGAGTAGGAAGCCTGCATTGATTTGACCACTGATACTTTTATTGATGAAAAATTACATAACATTAATCATTGTGTTTTGAATTATATAAGCTTTCAATAAGTGAAACAGAGTGCTTAGTACAGAGAGAAAATGATAAACAGAAAGGAAAGAAGGAGTAGGATCCAACAAAGGGCTGATGCATGGATGCTTAGGAGGGCATAAAATGAGATCAAAGAGATGAAGGCGCTGGAACTTAGATTCCAATGAACCATGCTTACAAAGAACAAAGAACTGTTTAAATTGACCGAGCTAGTTTGGTGAGTCCGAGATGTACTGTATAATGTAAAGCTCCACACAGTGCACCGAATATAGTATAGGCACTCTGTAAATCAATGATAACATATCAAATAAAATATTACATACAACAAATATTTAGCTTCCAAACGGGTAGGTGGTGCTAGATAGACATGAATACAAGAATGGTAGAGGGATTTCTAGATAAGGTTGTATGGTACTATACTATGCAGCATGCATTTTAAATAAGTCACCTGATCGTCAAGCAAGATAAAAAATAAGTAAACTAACATCAGATATTGATTCCTGAATAAATTCATGTCAACATAATGTCTGAATAAGGTCATGTATTGTGTAAATATAATGTCTAAGGAATCTTTGTCGTTTTCATCATTTTCATTGAGAAATGAAACAAATAACTAAGTCTTGTTCTTTATATAGGATATTTTAAAAAATATATATGAATATGAAACTGATAACAATATAGTGCTTATATTCTCTGCTAAATTTACATTTCATACTTTATACTTCTACTCTTCTAGTCTACTGTCTTACTGTCTACTTGTGAGAGGAGCAACAGCAGTGTAGAAAATGAAGATGATAAATTCAAATTTCGATTAAGATGAATCTCATCAGAGAGAAAACTGTAAAATACGTGGCTGTCACATCTCAGTAACTGATTGGCTAAACCCATGATCTATTGGGGTGGCATTTGATATTGAAATACATTCCTATTCCTCGATAGATAGTTTCATTCAGACTCACTCAGACTCAAACATCAGTGGCTCTAATTTCTAACTTAACGAATTTTTTTTCCTTCGCTGTTGAATTACAAGAGAAATGGACATAATTACCATTGGTGGGAGTAAAGTTTTCATATGTTTGAGCTGCATATTTTAACTGTTTAAGTCCGTGAATAGACGGACTATCACAATAAGAAATTGTATCTGAAGTGGTTTCTGCACCAGGTCTTGACGTTTTTTCGTTCACATAGACGCGCATTTGAAGGAATGTTAGCAACCCGATGAAATCAGTACACTGTTAGTTTCGCTTTTATCTAATTAATTTGCAATATATTTTCAAAATTATTCTGAAATCCGAAAATATATTTTTTTGAAAGAGAAAAAATATGATCCGTGTTTTATTTCTTTAACAAGCAATAAATTCCAAACTAAAAAATAAATGTCATCTTATAAATCAATATATCATTTATATATCGATTTTAGTGTAATGAAATAAACTGTTTATTCTTAAATTTTTAATTCAACAAAAAAAAAAAAGTTTTTACCATCAAACAAAAAATTAAAATTAAAAAGATACAGTCAATATCTTTTAACATGATTTTTAAAAATCAAAAACAGAATAAGAACAAAATGAATATTAATCGGAATCGATAGAAGGTGAAAATATCGTTTCAAGTCTTTTTTTTTTTATTTTGCCAATTTAAAAGTCAGAAATTAAAAAAAAAAATCGTGCACTAAAATGTATCCTTTGATTCATTAAATAAATTGTTATGGGAGATTCCAATTAGTGACGAAATTTTGAATGGAACCACTCCTATCCTATTGTATAATTTTATAATTGCTATCTTTTTGTTTTCTTTTTTTTTCCAATCCCGTGGCTTAAACAGTTTGGCTTATTTCAGTCAAAATTTCGTCAATGGCAACATCCGGTTTATTTCAGCAGCCCTAGCAGTGTATACAATACTGAAACGATCATTCTGTGTTCATGTTTTATTTGTTTTAGTAAAATTTAAGCACATTTGATGTTGTATTTGGTATATCAGATTCACAAGACTTACATTATAAGTATAATATATTTTTGAATCTCTCGTTTATATTCCAGTTTTTAGAGCATCGTCATTAACATGGCTCTTATTGACAAAGCAAGATTGATGATGAACGCTGAAAATTCGCTACGGGTAACTCAACTGGTAAGCGGATTTAATAATAAACAACACCACATATTTATTAAGATAATATTTAAAAGTGTCTCACAAAACACGGAGTGACAATGCATGCAGCTATGCAAAAAAACATTATCACATGCAATTTTGCAACAGCAGTGTTTGAGTTTGAACAATGCTCGTACTCTG
This sequence comes from Berghia stephanieae, assembly GCF_034508935.2. Classification (NCBI taxonomy): domain Eukaryota; kingdom Metazoa; phylum Mollusca; class Gastropoda; order Nudibranchia; family Aeolidiidae; genus Berghia; species Berghia stephanieae. The sequence goes on along the minus strand of NC_088360.1, from coordinate 7,087,942 downwards.
ATTAAGTGAACATGAGTATGAAGCAATAGGTTGTTACAACTGAGGGAATGGGTTACTGTTGAAGGTGAGCATTGTTTGTGGCATATCGGACTCCAGAGTCTGAATATTCTCCCTTGGCTATACGGACTCAAACTCCAATGTGCGTGCCATAAGTATCTTGAACTTGAATGTGTGTGCGCAAACACACAGAAGGGAGACAGTATTTAGGCAGTAGGCAAAGGGTGGAACTGCGGAACTGAAAGAAAGCAAAAGAATAGTTCAGAAGGAATTCTGTTTTCGGATTGTCTACGTACACGGTAACTGTAGGCAGTTTGGTGAGCAGCATCAGAGGGAGTCAAATTGTGACCCAACTCGCCCAAGAAAGTTATGACTTGAAATGCCGTTCGCTTTTACTAACAGCTCTAGGGGGGTTCAATTAAAGATACATAACTTCGTTATAAAGAGGAATATTGCAGATATTTTGTTATCATTAATTTCGTTACTAACCGGGCACCTAGCCTCAGGATCTACATATCATACACGGTAATATTTATACACGGTAACCTTGAATCTCGCCTTTAATGGGTTGAATTGTATTGTTTGATTTTTTTAAATAACTCTCACACACACACACACACACACACACATACAGAGAGAGATCCATCCATTGCTTGTATTGTAGTGGCAAACCAGTTACTGTGTACGTAGATCCTGAGACTAGATGCCCGGTTACCGTGTACGTAGACACTGCCTTCTGTTTTATCCATATCAGACTGACACAGCTGATATCCTTACTTCCTCCTGTCGAAGGATTGTTGCTTGTTTAACACTATCAGATTATTATTATTCTGTCCTGATTTTATTTGGACATCGGGTAAAGTTTTTAGAAAAGCTTTTCATTTAGGCCTCAATTACTAATTTCTTATCTGGACTTCCAATTGATCAATGATTTCGTCTTTTTCGTCAAATAAAGCAGGTTTAGACTGCTTGTTGATAGAATATAACATTATTATTTTAATTTGCATCAATTTGTATGTAATTGCCAATAACTAAAATAAATTTAAAATTTCCTGCCTGGGAAGGCTATTCAAATTTGAGTCCAAAGAACTTATTGATTGCATGCGCATTTGAGTTTTGATGTCCAAATAGCCATGGAAAACTATTCAGACTCGAATCTGAATAGCCGCAGCCTTTTTTTTGTATGTTTGAAGCAAAGCCTTTCCTGTGAAATTGACGAATATAGTGCTTTGACTTTGACCCAAGCCCAGGACCTATTCACTGTCACTATCACTATTTGTATGGCTCAGTATCATTCACTATGTATCAAAGAATGGTTTTTTTTTAATGTTTTTTTTTTTTTTTTTTTTACAACAGTTACATCTCTATTATTGCAATTTCGATTTTCCCAAGATTGGATTTATTCACTCTCAAAACATTTTATTATATCATGATGACATGCAATCTTAACCAAGATTAAAATTGAATCTGATTAGAACCTGTTGGAAAAACTTGGGAAACTGGGTTACGATTTTAGCACCACCACCATGTAACTTGTCACAGAGTTTCAATTGTTGCATTCTTTTAACCCTTTGGGTCTTAAGTAGCTCAATGAGGGAAGAACGGATAACACAGCCTTCATTTTAGTTCTTAAATTAATAACTCCAAAAATCTATTCAAAAGAAAAACAAAATCTTTTGATAAATGTGTTGTATTATTTATTGTTAGTAAATAAATGAATTTTGAGAATGGTTCATAAGAAACCCACAAGATTTTTAATGATGTTGAGTTTGATTTGTAAATGTCAACTTTTTAAGATAACTGATTTGTTTCTCATCCTACTGAAATGTGGTCTTGTATGATACTTGGCACCTGACCTGTAGGTCCCAGGTTCTTGTCCTGCTGCGGGTGACTTAAAGTTGGAATCTTTGGTAAAGGATCTTTACTCACATTAATTATCTCATCATTCCCATATATAAAATCAGCACCTGGCCATTCACAGTGTTGTTTCTGTCAACACCCCTCCTCCCAAATATCGACAATGTCATTCTCTCTGGGGAAAAAATTGAATGAGTTTTTTTTATAGTTCTAATAATGTCTACATTCACAAAGCCTTTTCAGCAATCCCCTACTCATTTTCATTTGGAATGCCTAGATTTATTATCGATAGTGCATATTAACACATTACAGATAGATATTATTTTTTAATCAAAAGCATGTGTAAAGATGTTTTTTATCTCTCCTATAAAATTTTGTCAAAATCAGTTACACCCGTTATAGATAATGACATCATCGGTATAATTCACTACCTTGCAGGTGTAAGTCTCGTCCTATGTGTTAATTGTTACTATTGGCTGAGGACCACTTGGAAAATGCTTCAAGCACATTTAATGGACATTGTGTTATATAAACGCTCAAAAGTTTTTTATCTTTTTCTTTTTATTTGTCTGACTTTTTTATTTTCACTATTTAAGAGATAGTTGACTTGTGTAGAGCTATGTTGCATTTTTTATTCGTGTGATTTTTTTTGTTTGGTACGTTTTTGTTTTTTTTCATTTATATCTTTATTGTTTCTTAAAGTAAATTTAATGTTAACTCCACCCGCTCACACACAGTTTTTTGGAGTGATGATTGTGGCATTGACTGCTGGCTGGAACAGTAAAAGTGTGACATATTCAGATTTAAACCATGGAGATTACAACGAAGGAGGGAAAATCTTTTACACCATTCTCATTGGTTTCTTTTCTTTGTTCTACCTGGGAGGAGTCTTGTTCCACACATGTTTACGCTTTCCAAGGAATATATCCCCTCAAGTGGTAGGTATCTGTGTTGATCCTTCTAACATTAACTCATAGAAATTATCTCATCACCTATCAGGTTAACTTTGGAGACATAAGATAAAAGCAAACCCTGCCGTTAAATATTTAAAATTGATGTGACTTTATAATGTTTAATTTTTCCATTTTTTGGGGAGGGGGGAGGATGAAGTAACTGGCTTGAAAAAGTCACAATAATGCCATTGTTTAAGTTTGAAATAATGACTAAACTTTTCATCAATCTATGTATAAGGCTGGTAATAATGATTATTATTAATGGTAATGATGGTAATAATAATAATAATAATAATAATAATAATAATAATAATAATAATAATAATAATAATAAATGATGATAATAATGGTTGTTATTCCTCTTCTTCTTCTCCTCCTCCCCTCCTCCTCCTCCTCCTCCTCCTCCTCCTCCTCCTCCTCCTCCTCCTTTTTCTTCTTCTTCTTCTTCTTCTTCTTCTTCTTCTTCTTCTTCTTCTTCTTATTATCTATTTTATTATTATTATTATTATTATTATTTATTATTATTATTATTATTATTATTATTATTATTATTATTATTTTTCATCTTCTTCTTCTTCTTCTTCTTCTTCTTCTTCTTCTTCTTCTTCTTCTTCTTCTTCTTCTTCTTCTTCGTCTTCTTCTTCTACTTCTTCATCCATTGTAGCATCCATTAAAAAGTGCTATATAATGTTTTACTAACAAACACACATGCACATTCAAAAAGGTTATCAAAAAGTCTGAATTGAAATACTAAGAAGATTTTTCCCTAAAACTAAGAGTGACACAGGCATAGAACTGCACAGTTGAACAGTTCTTGATGAAAAGCACTGATAAAGTTTATTTCTTTCATTAAAAGGGAATCTGATTATCTCAAAACATGACACAGCACACGTTTTAGCAAACGTTTGTTTCATCATTATAGGAGTTTTGAACAAAATACATCAATAGTCACCACTTAGTTGGGTGAAATGGTTCAATGTTAATTGTATGAATTATTTCAGGATATATGTGGGAATGCCATTCTTTTTATCCTGATGTTCATTGCTTCTATATTGATGGGATCAGCACTTTCCAATCTTGGAGACTCCATAGCAGTGAAGGAGGCAGAACTATCCTTTCACGTCTTATCTGCTGCTTTGGTAAGAGTAAGATTGAGTTTGAAACGATTAATTGGTTGTTATGAGAAGAGTAAAACAAGTAAATCATGAAGGAAGTGTTTAACTGGCAGTAAAGAATTAATTCTTTTTATTTTGCAAGATAAAAAAGAAACTCCAGTTCCATGAGCCTAATAGCTCTAAAGGACTGCATAGATATTTGTGTCGTTTTATATATCTTTTATTTGGTTACAGTATTGAAGATTGGCATACTTGTGTTAAGAATATATGAGTATGGAGCATGAGTCATCGCCTTCATCGATTCAGTTAACAAAGCAATGGGGTCTAACCTTAAGGCTTTAATTTCTTTATATTCAATTTCATGACATTCGCAAAACATGTCACAGTTTACTCAAATATTCTGTACACTCCATTTAGGAAGCTGCATTTTTAAAGATTTAAGAATGATTTTTTATAAACTTGTCAGTCTGCTCACAGGTTGCTAAAATAGAGATGGGACTTCTTATTCAACTGTGTAGGAGTACCTCAAAAGAAACAAAGAATGGCTTTGAAAACATTCAACATGAAGGTTTCATTTGCCGAATTAAGAAACCTAAATTGGAGATGTAGCCATCAGATTTGGTTGCTTTGGCTCTAAAGCAAAATTTACCTAACCTTTTCTCAAGTTTCCTGATTTAGTTTTCTACTGTATATCTTAAATTATTTAAAATGGTGGTGAAGAGAAAACTAATCGTACTCACGCGAAGAGTTAAAACATAATATAACCATGACTGAAGAAATACATCACCATAGTTGCTTGTTCCCTAATTCACTCACATGCATGACTAATAATTACAATTATGCCAATGTAGTTGCGAATATTTCAAGCTCAGCATTTCATAACTTAAATTAAGATTTTTGATATTTGTTTTCATTAATTTCAGGTTTTTAGTCTAGCTCTCTCCATCTTGTTTGCTGTCGGGACCCTTTTTGCTTACTGGGAGAATCGTAAAGGAAATAACAGCTATGGATTCCCCAACACAAGGACAATGTCAGACCTTCCAGATGACATACCCACTTGAAATGGTTTTGCAGTACTTCCTCTATCAATGTTTTAAGAATCACTTCATTCTTGAATCAGACTATTAATATCTTGAAGCGACCTATAAGTTTCAAGTTTCTATGCCATATTTTTTCAAATAGCCACTTCAAAGAGTACTATATTGCAGAAATAATGTGAAATAAGTAGCATAAGCTGCAATAAAAAATGAACACAAATAGGTAGATGTTAGATTTGAAGAATCGTCATTACGACATGGAAATATACTGTCTACGTTTAAAAATGCATCTCTGGATTATCTTTTATTTCCCCTGAGTTACAATTGGCCAATCAATTCTTCTCAAACCTTGCTATTGCCACATACCCATCCCAGAACATAGGTGATATTTGATAGTGGCTCAAAATTAACAGAATAACATAAAAGTGGACTGTTTTAAATGGTTAGATAATTTAACTGAGTGTCTTAAAGTTTTATGAAATATTTAAATATAAAATTATGCTTTTAGTGGTGCATTTCTAGATATTCTCAGTATATTACATTTTAACACTTATTCATTAGTAATATCGCATTATATGCGACTCGGTCCATATATTTGTTACTGAGTAAAATAGATTCTTTAAAAATTGTGATCTATACCAAAATAATTCATATCTATCTGAATCAATGGTTATTTGTCAGTTTCAATGCAAATGTTGAAGCTTGAAGTTTGAAGAAATAAATAACAATAATAGAATTGAATAGATAGAAGCTTCAACTGAATTTATGAAAACATGACGTGGACATTTCGGGTTTCTCCTTTGTCACCAAAATGGCCACTATCTGTCTTCATGAATATAATTGAAGCATCTATTCCATTTTATCATTGTTATTTATTCATTATATTCTAATGAATGGTGTTTTTTGTTCATATTGTTCACTGATATAGAGCATTCATGAAAGCTCCAAACAGTTTACATTTGGAAAACAAAAAACAACTAAGAAATATAATAGGCAAATAATTTAAGAAATCAGTAAAAGGAAAAATATTCAGAAGTTTTAACCCTTTTAAGAATGTTTTAGTGTTTCTTGCTAGTCTTACTAAAGCTTATAATTGAGTGCCTGACTTTGTCGATCTGAGTTGCTGAGGGGGAGTTTAGAGATTGCGAATTGAGTCTTGACGTGCACCCATTGGAGGTCTTCAAATATTTATAGAGGGAGGTCAGAAGGCGACAAACTACAGTTAATAGAATGAAAGCAAGGATTCCTTTTTTTCATGTAATAAGAAATTAGTTTATTATTTAATTTTACAGATAATTTAAGCTGTTATTTTATTGGAAAAAATGGATTTGTCCAACCTTATACACTCTCAGTTTAAAATCTGAAAAAAAAGCCAAAATCTTAAGCCTTGTTGTAGACAGATTCTAGACGACGGGTGTTGATAAAAAAATTTGTCAACATTTCTTCTAGCTTTCATAAAACGGATTTAGAGGGGATCCTTCAATTTTATGTAAAATCTAGATCATTATCTGAAACGTAGTCACTGAAGTCAAGTTATGTTCATTAGTTCTTAAAATTGAAGGCAAGAGTAAGTGTTAGTTTAATGTGCATTGCCAGTGACAAAATTCAGGATGGTGGCTTAGGGTGCAGTGTATAAAGTTGAGTGTAAAAGTAAGTGATGATTTAATGTGCATTGCCGGTGACAAAATTCAAGATGGTGGCATAGGGTGCAGTGTATAAAGACAGTGTAAAAGTAAGTGATTATTTAATGTGCATTGCTGGTGACAAAATTCAGTATGGTGGCATAGGGTAAAGTGTGGGTGAAAACGGATTGTAGTCTTTAGTTATTTTGTAATTCATTCTTATGTTGGGAATTCGTAAATTTCACATTTAAGTATATTATAAGTCATACTCATAAGTAATCACAGGGGATGAGGTTCAAATGATTATTACCAAACATAGTGAATTCAATAAATGCTGACAGGCTGAGTTTTCATAAATTAAGTTATGTGATTACTTTTAATAGTAACACTAATGCAGTATTTTACTTAAGTAATGTTCAAATTTACAATTTCAAATCTAGTCAGGTCATGAATAGGTTAGAATGGCCCCTCTTGGCCACAATTGGCTTGTTTTATTGTAAAATATATTTTCTCTGATCCTTTTTTTTCTCTCATCTAGTCCATATCTTCTTTTTGAAGGCGTTAACATTTGTTTTCTTTGTTTCTTGTATTATAATTACTTTTGCCAATGATAAGTATTACTAAATCTCAATTTTTATTTTGTGATTTTAAACGTATTTGTTCATTTTTATGTATCATATCATTCTCTAATATTTGCTCATTATTTTGTGTTTTTGACACTTTTCCGTTATATGACATATCAAAATAATTACTATTATTGTCATTTCAAAATATTTATTTTATGAACGGGATCACATTTAAATAATGCTGTCATAATTCTTATTATGCACATTTAAAAAACGCAATTCTCATCTGCATTTATTTAATTTGCCTGGTTATGTTACTTTTTCTTTGGCAGTAATTTTTTTTTTTCAATTCCATGGCTATGTCGTAAGAACTGTTGTTATTTCAGCTAAGATGTTTACATTGGTCCATTCAAAATCGCGTAATCGAAACTGTTTGTGAAAATCATATAAAAAATATCCATTCAACTGTATTACATTCCAATGATTTGTTACAGTAAGATTGCTCACTCTCACCATGTTTAGTCCTGTCCATTTTTTGATAATTTGGGATTCATAAAGAATTAAAGATGTAAATATAAATAAAATATATTTAGTTAATGTCTCAGGATCACTTTATGGCTTATGATAGTTGTCTGTTGTCTAGTGTAGATCACGCCGTCAATGATAACATATCTGAAACTTATTTCTTGGTGTACCTTTGGCAAGAAGGTGATATTCATTGTTACTAAAACTGAATTATGCTCTGTGAAAATTACCCACTGATTGTGTATTGTGGAATATATTTGTTCCTTATGATATCCTCAAACACTTTTTCGCATGCAACAATCTTGGTATATTTGTAATAGCTTTAATCCCAGAAGGAAGGCTTTTTTACTCTTGCACTTGTCAACCAGGGGTCATTGTGTTATTTATTTATTAATAAACAGAATCTTGCAGGATACATATGTTTAGTAAATAGAAAAAATGTTCAGCAACTCGCAACTGTAGTCTATTATTAATTCCCATTTGTTTTCATTTCATGTTACTAAAAAATCTCTTCAATCAATTATCATAATGACATACTTCAAAACCGAATCTCATTTTTATTTTACCTTTCGTATCACAACATTTTTTCATGAAAAATTTCATCCTCCATAGATCTGTATTACTTCGTCTATCTTGATATCATTTTTTCCCTTTTTAAAAATTTAGAAATAGATTGTGGCCAAGTATGTAATGTCAATTGTAGAATCGTTTTCAAAAGTTTCACTATTTTGAAATTGTTACCCTATGAGCTACATGGATAGATACAAATAGATAAGGATGGATTAAGTTCACTACCCCAAGGAAAGGAATGAAAGTCGGAATTACCACATTTTGGAAATTCAATCTGAGATTATATTCACAAATTTCTTGTATTTTGGACTTTTTTGTTTTCAGTGGTTTTTTTTTTTTTTTTTTTTTTTTTTTTTTTTTTTTTTTGTTAAAATACATTTTCTTTCATGTTGAATGAATAACCCGATGTATAAAAACAACCACTATAACAATGTAATGATAAATTAATATGTTTTATCTTAAACCCATTCCAAAGATATTTCATTTTTTGAAAATTACAAAATTACAAAATATATTAAATTGAATGTGATATATTTCTTTCTTTTCTTTTAATTTTTATTTTTTATTTTTTTAATTCTTTTTTTTGGTCTGTTTTGTTATGTACTTAAAGGGGAAAAGAAACATTTTTTCATTAAAAAATCTCATTGAATTTTTTAAATGTATCTTTTTATTTATTTTTTTTTTTTGTACAGATAATATTTTTCTTTTCTTATTTTTCAAAAAATCAACAATACCATCTCTCATCGATATCAGTGTACAGTTCACCTCGGGTTCTCCATTTCTCACAACACACCTTTTTAGAACTACAAAATGTCTTTTCAAAAATTCTCAAACTTGCATTTTACTTTACAGCACCACTAATCTGGGAATTTCTCTGTCTTTACAAATAATCTTACTTTTGAGCGCTTAAAGTCTAGACTGGAATAATTTTAAATAACTTTTCCTTACTACTTCAAAACCACATTCTTCATATTCCAATAGTAGTTATCAACACAACTTAATAGATAATCTACAATTGTCACATTTAATTTTCTTTAAATTCTCATGTCATTTATGTCTTGTTAAGGACCATTGGACATGTGGGTGGAGATTGGTGCTCTATGAATTCTTTTATTTATTTAATGCATATTTTAATGTTATGAATAATATCAGAAAATTAACAGCGTACAAACTGTTTCTCCCATATGGCTTTGTGCTCTTGTTCTAAACTGAACCCATTGTGTGTTGCGCTCTCGTCTTGGTTCTGGATGGACTATGCACATTTTTTTCCTGGTTCGGAATCCTTGGCTGAGAGGGGGGCAATAAAAAGTATAGTTTGTTTTTTTTTTGTTTTTTTTGAGGGATGGGATTATTTCCTTGTAAGTCATGTCTTTGTTATGGACTATTATAGTTTTTGGTTTTGAATATATTGTACTATGTAAACATTTGAGTGTATCCTATAGCGGAATCCTTCGCTTTTGCCTGGATGGTACTCTTAGGTAATGTCAAAATGGGCACATTGATAAATTGCTTGTGGGATCTTCTGTTTCCTTTTTGAACAAGTCCCATTTATGATACTTTTGCTTTTAACCTCTGATCTACAATGTTTGCTCTTCTTATTATTACTGGTGTTGAAAGGACTTAAAATTGTTGCAAGTGCTGCAAAACCCCTCATAACAAAAACTAACACATTTTGTTTCCTCAGGTCTCTGTTTGTAGTAGTACTCGTCTGACTCTCTATTTTGACAATTGTATTGGTATGTGAGTTATCTTTTAACTACCTTGTCGTCTATCTTTTCACTAGTGCTGAAATAACATGGATGTTGCAAACAATATTAAACATTCAAACCCAAACAAAAAAACGGTGATGAAATTAATCTGTTTGTATACACAAATGTCAACTAAGATCATATTAAATTTTATCCCTTTGAGTGCATTTGTTACCAATACTTTTTTATTGTTATTCGTAACATCCACTATCCCCCTACCCTTTTTGTCCCTTTTTATTTGCTCTCTGTTCTTGCCCTTGGATAGCACCACTTCATTTTTCCCAGACCCTGGTTAGAATCTCTTTCTCTGGGTGGGGTTCCTGCCTCCCATAGTGGGCAGGGAGGTACATACTGTGTCTTCTATCCCCCTATATCTGTTTTCCAACTAGCTGTCTGTCTTTGTCTTGGAATGAGATTACTTGGTTTTGTCCTGGCCCTGGCCGGATACCTTGACTGGGAGGGAAACAGTCAAATGCATAGTTATTGTTTTGGGAGATATTTTTTTCCTTGTAAATCATCTCTCTGTTATGCATTGTATGATGTTTTCTTTATAGTATATACGATTTGTAAAACATTTGAGTGTATTCCTCTTAGTGGGGACCTGTGCTTTTGTCTGGATGAGACTTTTAGGTAATCTCAAACTTAGTGCTTTGATAGTGTGCTCTTGGAATCTACATCTGTTTCCTATTTGAACCAATTCCCCTTTTGTCTTCTCTTTTCTTGGCCACTTTAATTGTATTTCTATAACTTTTTACTATCTTATTTTCTTCCTTTTTACTGGCGCTGATATGACCTAAATGTGTTGCAAGTGCCGTAAAACCCTTAAAAACATAAAACAAACAGAATCTCTTTCTGTGAGGGAGGCAGTCAGGTGGGAGTATGACTTTTGATGTAGCATGTTGTTATTATATGAGAGATTTTTTTATCTTGTCGCTCATACCTATGGGTAATTGTATTAGTATTAGAATTCATCCGAGTGTCTCCCTTCCAGTGAGAATCCATGTGCATAATTTTGGTTGGTCATAGGCTAAGTGCAGGGGTGGTTTGCTGCTGTGGTTTTCATAACTTTTTCTCATTTTGCTTCCTTTTTCTCAAGCTCTTGTGGTCCAAAGGTGCGGTTAGCTTTGGACTCTAAATCTGGCGAACTGTCCTGTTGTATTGGACATCTACTATATTGCTTTTTTACTGCTCTGAAATTACTTTAAAGTGTTGCTCCTCCCATAGTGGGCAGGGGGGTACATACTGTGTCTTCTATCATCTTATATCTGTTTTCCAACATGCATTCTGTCTTTGTCTTGAAATGAGATTACTTGGTTTTGTCCTGGCCCTGGCAGGAGCCTAGCTGGGAGGGAAACAGTCAAATGCGTAGTTATTGTTTTGGGAGATGTTATTTTTTTCCTTGTAAATCATCTCTCTGTTATGTATTATTATATTTGTTAATTTGAATGTTTAATGTAAGCATTTGAGAGTATTCCTCTTTGTTGGATTTTGTGAATGTGTCCGGATAAGACTTATAGGTGATCTCAAACTAAGTACATTGGTGGTATGCTCTTGGTATCTACTATTTGTTCCCAGTTCCCCTATGTCTTACTTTTTCTTGGGTGCTTTAATTGTAATTCTTGAACTTCTTACTATCCCATTTTCCTCCTGTTTACTGGCGCTGATATAATCTAAATGTGTTACAAGCGCCGTAAAACCCTTAAAAACAACAAAGTGTTGCTGTTAAGCGTCTTAATGAATGAATGAATGAATGAATGAAACTAAACTGATTAAGAATCAGACTACATTTAAATAATATATCATGATAAGCAGCTATGATATTAATAAAACACCCAAAGAACCTGAGCAAGATTATTTTCTTATTGATGTTCCTGATGTTACTTTTGCTACAGTTTCCAATTGAGAAACTCCATTCAATAATCCCATTGTAGCGGGTGGTTGGATGGGAGCATCACCCTTGAATCATATACCTATGATGTTCGCATGGGTGTACGATCCGATAGTGATGTCGTTTCTTCTTCTCTTTACTAGCCTATCCTGCTTCTTTGGTTTGTGATTGTATTTTTGACAGGGGATATTTTTTTTCTGTAAATCTTCTGTCTGTTTGTTCTTGGTTATTTATAATTTAGCTTATGATATCTTTAGGTTATGATTTTGATTGACATTTGTACTATTTTTGTTAGATTGCTTGTTTTTTTGTTTCAGCGGTCTCTCATATAACCTCAATTGTGTTGGAAGAGACCTAAAGCAACAAACAAACAAACAAATTTTGATTGACATTTGTACTATTTTTGTTAGATTGCTTGTTTTTTTTTTTTGTTTCAGCGGTCTCTCATATAACCTCAATTGTGTTGGAAGAGACCTAAAGCAACAAACAAACAAAAAACAAAAATCCCATTGTTCATGAAACATTGCTCTACTGTTCCAACTTCATTGATCATTTAATAACATTTATTCTGGTTGTGATTATTTGGTATCATTCATTCAATCTTCTAGTTTCTGTCTCATCTGCAGTCATGTCCAACTTATTTCTTGTAATGCCGAATTATTTCAGAACCACTTTCTTCAGTATAGTCCTTTTTCAGTAGTAGGCACCATTGATTTAAATTAAGAAGAAAAAATAATATTTTTGAAATATTTCATCAATTTAGGGCATAAATATTGTTTACTTTTGCATGGATATATTGGATTACTTGATTCTGAGTGATATCTTCAATTTACTCTGTTTGATTTAGTGCGTTAAGTTTTAGTAACGATCTTTTGAAACAAAAGGTCTGAAGTTTGAGCAGACTGAACGTATTTGACTCATTAATGCCAAAGTTATATAGAGGTATAGACTTAATAACACAGATTGACATAACAGCTGAATAAAGGAGCAGAATCTTATTGAAAATATTTAATATGTTATTTGAAAACTATTTTAAGTTATTGGTCTCAGTTTAAACTGAATGATGATGTGGTTAACGTCTGTGATATTGGACATCGTTAGTGTCTCATATTGAATATTATGTTGGATCAATCTGTCTCACAATATATATTTGTGTTATTCATGGGCAGCTTCCGTGACTTTCCCAACTGAATCGATATAATGTGGATAAGTTCAAGTCAAATAAATTCAATATTTGTATTCTGCATTTTGTTTAAAGAATTCAACACAATGCATTTATTCATTTTGACCAGAAAACTTGTACTTTTTATATTCAAGTGACAGATTAGGGATCAGACATTAGTGGAAGACAAAAACCGGAAAAGATGTGTATAAAACAATGTTTGACAAAGCGGAAAGAAAATTACAAGAAAAACAAACATCCCAAAAATCAGTATGTCTGGACTGACAGTAGAGGCAACCTAATTTTTTACCTTTTTTTTCATATTTTTTTCTGCTTTGTCTGGCACTGTTTCACACACACCTTTTTGGATGTTTACTTTATAAATATTATGGTACCGTTAGATTAAAACAATTTACCAACTCATTCATAAGTCTTTCACTTGAGACTTTAGTTATTCCATTTTGGATAGAGAACTTTTTATTCCCATGCCATAGCGATATGTAAAGATGATTCTCCCCAGCTCATCAATAAGTCTGAAACCTGAGACATCAAAGACAAGCCAGGGGTCTTTTCATTAAATATGTATTGTATAAAAGTTCTGTGGCCAAAATGAACAACAACAACAACAAAAAAAGTATAAGGCAGGTTGGCACATGATGTTGGTGAGAGTTTTTTTAAAAACAAATTTTATTATTTCATAAACTGTATCATAATACAGAGAATTGACCTCCCATGAAAGGCCGAGGAGATCAACTCATTATATTTCTTCTATTCCTTTATATCAGTCATCGCCTTTCATGTCGCTTTTGTATTTTAAATAGCATTTAAGTGTATTTATGTTCCTGGCCTGGGATGAATTCATAGCTCGTCCCACACTTCACATGCAGATAGTCTTTACTGGGGGGGTTTTTTGTTTTAGTTTGTTTTGTATTTTTCTTTTTTGTTTTGTTGTTATTTTTTGTGTATCTTACATAGTGAACTCTTGTACCACGTAAAAACATTTTAAAAAGTTGATTTATTTAGCTTTGAGCATTATCCACTCAATATGTTCCAAGCGTCTTATACAGACTCCCAAACTAACAGCTACACTTAACATGTAGGACGAGACGTGACGCCTCTTTGGTGCTATTATAATTTTTTTTTTTTTCAAATTGAGACAATGTTGCTACTCTTGAGTTCCCTGAGAGAATGTGAGGAAAGAGAAGATTTTAAAGATCAAGTTTATGTTTGTCAGAATTGCATAGCCAGACTTGCACCCCTGACTCTGAATGGCATTTTTTTTCTCACAACTCCCCTCCCCCTCTCCACACCCATCTCTCTTAACTTGGGAGGTCATTGGCCTCCTCACGATCTGTTCTCCCTGGGTGGGATTCCTGACCTCCCATAGCAGACAGGGAGGCACTTGCTGTGTCTTCTATCCATTATCTCTGTCCATTATATCTGTTTTCCAACATGCTTTCTATCTTTGTCGTGGAATGAGATTACTTGGTTTTGTGCTATGTCTTGGCTGGGAGGGAAACAGTCAAATGCATAGTTATTGTTTTTGGAGATGATATTATTTTCCTTGTAAATCATCTCTCTATTATGTATTATTACATTTGTTATTTTGAATGTATAATGTAGGCATTTGAGTGTATTCCTCTTTGTTGGACCTTGGGCTTGTGTCCGGATGAGACTTATAGGTGATCTCAAACTAAATACATTGGTGGTATGCTCTTGGAATCTACATCTGATCCCTATTTGTTCCCAATTCCCCTTTGTCTTACTTTTTCTTGGGTGCTTTAATTGTAATTCTGTAACGTTTTACTATCCCATTTTCTTCCTTTTTTACTGGCGCTGATATAACCTAAATGTGTTGCAAGCGCCGTAAAACCCTTAAAAACAAAAACAAACAACAATCTCTTCTCCTGAACTTTTTCATGTCCTTTCTATCTGCCATTTTGTCATCTTCTGGATTGAAACTAGGCTCTGTCTGAGGTCTTTGGCAGAGAGGGAGATTAACAGATTTATCTTTTTATTTCTTACCTTTTTGTAAATAATCTCAAATGTTTTTCTGGGTGGGGATCCTGACCTCCCATAGTGGGCAGAGGGGGGGGGGGGGGTACATACTGTGTCTTCTATCCCCTTATATCTGTTTTCCAACTTGCTTTCTGTCTTTGTCTTGGCATGAGATTACTTGGTTTTGTCCTGGCCCTGGCCGGAGTCCTAGATGGGAGGGAAACAGTCAAATGCATAGTTATTGTTTTGGGAGATGACATTTTTTTCCTTGTAGATCATCTCTCTGTAATGTATTATTGTTATTTTAATGTATAATGTAGGCATTTGAGTGTATTCCTCTTTGTTGGATTTTGTGCTTGTGTCTGGATGAGGCTTATAGGTGATCTCAAACTAGGTGCATTGGTGGTATGCTCTTGGAATCTACATCTGATCCCTATTTGTTCCCAGTTCCCTTTTGTCTTACTTTTTCTTGGGTGCTTTAATTGTAATTCTGTAACGTTTTACTATCCCATTTTCTTCCTTTTTACTGGCGCTGATATAACCTAAATGTGTTGCAAGCGCCGTAAAACCCTTAAAAACAAAAACAAACAACAATCTCTTCTCCTGAACTTTTTCATGTCCTTTCTATCTGCCATTTTGTCATCTTCTGGATTGAAACTAGGCTCTGTCTGAGGTCTTTGGCAGAGAGGGAGGTTAACAGATTTATCTTTTTATTTCTTACCCCCTTGTAAATAATCTCAAATGTTTTTTGTTATGATAATGATTTACTCATTGATACTCATTTTGTGATAGCTTGTTTTCCCCTGCAGAGGCTGGGTGGGATTCCTGACCTCCCATAGTGGGCAGGGAGGCACTTACTGTGTCTTCTATCCCCCTATATGTTTTCAACATGCTTTCTGTCTTTGTCTTGGGATGAGATTACTTTGTTTTGTTCTGGCCCTGGCCGGATACCATAGCTGGGAGGGAAACAGTCAAATGCATAGTTAGAGTTTTGGGAGATTATATTTTTTGTCTTGTAAATCATCTCTTTTTTATGCACTGCATTGTGTTTTGTTTACATATTATATATAATTTGTAAAATATTTGAGTGTATTCCTCTTAGTGGGGGACCTGTGCTTGTGTCTGGATGATACTTTTAGGTGATCTCAAACTCAGTACTTTGATAGTGTGCTCTTGAATCTACATCTGTTTCCTATTTGAACCAATTCCCCTTTGTCTTACCTTTTCTTGGGTGCCTTAATTGTAATTCTAGAACTGTTTACTATCCCATTTTCTTCCTTTTTACTGGTGCTGATATAAGCTTAATGTATTGCAAGCGCCGTAAAACCCTTAAACTGGGTGGGGTTCCGACCTCCCACAGTGGGCAGGGAGGTACTTACTGTGTCTTCTATCCCCCAGTACCTGCTTTTCAATTGTTTCCTGTCATTGTCTTGGAATGAGATTACTTGGTTTTGTCCTGATCCTTGCCAGAGTTCCTTAGCTGGGAGGGATATAGTCGAATGTATAGTTATAGTTTTGGGAGATGATATTTTTTTTCCTTGTAAATCATCTCTCTGTTATGCATTGTATTATGTTTAGTTTACATATTATATTATAGGATTGGTAAACATTTGAGTGTATTCCTCTTAGTTGGGACCTGTGCTTGTGTCTGGATGAGATTTTTAGGTGATCTCAAACTAAGTACTTTGACAGTGTGCTCTTGGAATCTACACCTGTTCCCTTTTTGAACCAATTCCCCTTTGTCTTACCTTTTCTTTTGTGCTTTAATTGTAATTCTAGAACTTTTTACTATCCCATTTTCTTCCTTTTTACTGGCGCTGATATGACCTTAATGTGTTGCAAGCGCCGTAAAACCCTTAAAAACAAAACAAAACCCTTAAAAACAAATAAAACTTTGGATATATTCCTTTTAATGGAGATCTGTGTCTGGTGAGACTTTTAGGGGATCTCAAATTAAGTACTTTGATAATGTGCTCTTGGAATCTACATCTGTTTCCTATTTGAACCATTCCGCTTTGTCTTACTTTCTTGTGTGCTTTTAGTTGTAAATCTGGAATTCTTTTACTATGGCCTTTTTCTTCCTTTTTACGGGTGCTGATATGAACTTAATGTGTTGCAAGCACCGTAAAACCCTTAAAAACAAACAAATAAACAACCTATTTGAGCCATTCTCCTTTGTCTTACTTTTTTTGGGTTCTATAATTGTAATTCTTGAACTTTTTACTACCCCATTTCCTTCCTTTTTGCTGGCACTAATATGACCTAAATTTATTATATATATCGGCTTCTAAACATTGAGTGTACAGTGGGGACCAGTGTTTGTGTCTGGATGAGATTTTTAGGTGATCTCAGACTAAGTACACAGATAGTGTGCTCTTAGAATTAACATATGTTCCCTATTTCAACCCTTCCCCTTTGTCTTACTTTTTCTTGTGTGCTTTGGAATTGTAAATCTGGAATCTTTGACTCTCATTTTCTTCTTTTTTACTGACGCTGAAATGACCTAAATATGTCGCAAGCGACGTTAAAACCCTTAAAACCATTAACCCTTAAAAACAAAAACAGAGATGAAAGAGGGGAGGGGGGAGGGAGGGTTCCATCTCTTGTGGCATCCTTTGTTTTCAATGCTATGCCGATATGTGTTCTAATGTCAATGTGATTTATATTGCACTGAAGTACATATTTCATATCTTACAATATTTTATGTAATATCTTTAAGGTTAGTTTTCATGTAATTCATGTTTTGTTTTCTCGTAAAATACACATTTTATAAAAACATGTATTGTTTAGTGTTGTTATTTAGTCGTTATGGGGTGGGGACTTCTGATCTCCCACGGTGGGCAGAGAGGTCACTTGTGTCACTCCCCCATATCTGTTTTCCCTTTCAATGTTGCTCTCCGTCTTTGTCCCGAATTAAGATTGGCTTGTTTCTTTTACTCTGTTCTGGCGGGGAGGAACGCAGTCAAATGTGTAGTTCATTTTTTAAAATGTTTTATTTTTATTTATTTGTTTTATTTTTTTTGGGGGGGGGGAGGGGGGGGGGTTGTTGGTTTTTGTTTTGTTTTTTAGAGAGAGAGAGGCAGAGATAGAGAGGTTATATTTGTTTTTCCATGATAATCTTCTATACTACAACTACAACAGTTATTAGTTTTGAATATATTGTACTGTGTGAACGTTTCAGTGTATCCTTTATAGCGGGATCCATTTCTCGTGCCTGAGAATTTTAGGTAATGTCAGAAAGCGCTTTGTGGAATTCTCATTTCTCTATTTGAATCAACTGCCTTTGTCTTACCCTTTTTTGGTGCTTTTAACCAGATCTGCAACTTTCCCCCGATCAGCTTCTTTTTACTGGCAATGAAATGACGTAAGAACACAGCGGACCTTCGATCTCAATCGAAGGACTTGAAGACATTAACTATTTCAGTGATTTTGTTTTGTTTTTTTCTTGATCTTTTCCTCCAATGATGCGCTCTGAAGAAAGTCATGAAGACCCTATAAAATTTGCGATAAAGCACTCTAAGCTAGTGCAATGAAATACCTTCCCTCTCTCTCTCTCTCTCTCTCTCTCTCTCTCTCGCTCTCTCTCTCTCTCTCTCTGGGTGGAGTTCCTGACTTCCCATAGTGGGCAGGGAGGTACTTGCTGTGTCTTCTATCCTCCTATATCTGTTTTTCCAACATTCTTTGTCTTTGTCTTGGAATGAGATTATTTGGTTTTGTCCAGGCCCTGGCCGGAAACCATAGCTGGGAGGAAAACAGTCAAATTTATGAGTTTGGGAGATGATATTTTTTTCCTTGTAAATCATCTCTCTGTTATGTACTGTATTGTTTTGTTTATATATTATATATGATTTGTAAACATTTGAGTGTATCCCTCTTAGTGGGACCGACCCTGTGCTTGTGTCTGGATGAGACTTTTAGGTGATCTCAAACTAAGTACACTGATGGTGTGCTCTTGGAATCTATATCTGTTTCCTATTTGGATCAATTCCTCTTTGTCTTACTTTTTCTTGGGTGCATTAATTGTTATTCTTGACATTTTACTATCCCATTTTCTTCCTTTTTACTGGCGCTGATATGACCTGAATGTGTTAAGCGCCGTAAGATATTCTTAGCGGATGGAAAAATAAGATTTATTTGATATAGATCAGTTTGTTTTTAGATTTTGATATTGTTTTGTTCGAGACGCCAGGCATGTTTAAGATAATGAAGTTCTCAAGTCAAAGAAAAAAGAAACACATAAACAGGGAATAGGAACGTTCTCGAGATTTACGTATTGTACTATAGACAATTTTATTTCATCTTTGGAATTTAAAACTCATTCAAAAAAGAAAAAGAGGATTTCTTTTTCATTTCTGCAGGATCATAAGGCCTCTGCAGAAATATATGAAAACTCTCTCTCTCTCTCTCTCTCTCTCTCTCTCTCTCTCTCTCTCTCTCTCTCTCTCTCTTTCTCTCTCTTTTTTTTCCTTATAGATAAACTCATTCAAAATACAATATATCACATTATATAAGCATTTTCAAAAATGTGAACCACCAATTTCGTGATATTTGTAGAAATATACAGATTCTACCTTTGTGGTTGACGGTAATTCATTGTGAAATACACGAGTGCTTTTGAACTTTGGTAATTTAGACATTTTAACATTTTTTCATACAAAATATACATACTTTTTATTTATTTAATTATCTATTCATTTATTTATTGTTCATTATTTCTGTGTATGTTTAATATAGTTGTTTTATTAAAGCGTCTATGAATACTGACTCAGGCTATCACAATTTTAAGATGTAAATCTCGAAAAATACAAGCGTGATTATTAAACATGATCATGTATTCATAAATATCAACATCAATTTTATTCACCTCTTTTCAAAGCGGATATAGCAGATGTCATTGACATTAACCAATAGACTTTTGCGCAATCAAAACACTTGATTTGTGACACACCGTCAAACCCTTCTCAGACGAACATTGCTGGTCGTTTACAATCAACAAAATGAATGATGTTGACGTCATTTGACTGTTTGTTCTTATTTTTAGACCGCTAGTTGAATCATTAATTCTCAGTAGATTCTCTCAATCAGACTATTATCGTTTAAGGATACTCTATGTTGTGTATGTTGGTAAAGAATGATCAATCGGGTAGAAAAGATAAGTAGTTTACTTCAACGCAAACCACCGATAGTAATACTTGTGTAATTTGCACAGTTCACCAATCGAGAAAGAACTTCATGACGGAAGAAAGCATCAACCCTGACCATGCAGCTGTATACAGACTTTCCTAATGGAGGGAGTGGGACAATCATGCAAATGAAGCCGTTGAAGATCCGAGAGAAGAACTGCCCTACGGAATTGAGCTCCCCAGGAATGAATGGGTAACACTGACCAGAGCACGGGCAAAAATTGGGAGAACAGCTGGAAGCATGAAAAAGTAGGGCCTGGCTGAGACTAGCTTGTGTACATGTGGCTGCCCAGAGCAGACGACGGAGCACATCCTTAGAGAATGCCAGGATGGGCCCAGCTGCACTAACCATGACCTAAGAGTCTGCTTCACAGATGCTGTCGAGTGGGTTAGGTCTTGTAGCGACAATCTATGATGATGACCAATCTCTTACCATTGTTTACTGAATAATGGCTGTTCGGACTCGTGTAATCAGGTCAAAAGGCATCGTTGTATGTTCTCTTACACTACGAGTTTATATTCAAAACGACAAGACAAGAATTGAATCATTTTAAACTTTGTTGTGGAATTCGTCCTGTCACTAGTCTAAATACATTTTCAAATCAAAGAATGACACCCATCGTACGTAAACATTTCACTTGATGCATGGGTTTAAAATTGCCAGACTGAACGATAAAAATCGGGATATTTTAAATTTTTATCGAAGACAATAGTCATATAGTGTTCTAAAATTGCAAAAGCTAAAATGTGACCCATCGCCTCAAAACGTATTATGTCTGGGTCGCTTTTATGGTAGAAATTAAATTTTTGTCAAAATTTGAGACTTGGGTAAAGTATTTAGACATGTTGTTTCGAGGAAAATGAACATAATATATTAAAATGGGGAAAAAGACATCTAAAATCTGACATTTTTCTATCTTTAACTCTAAAATTTCGACCTAATACCAATGAGACGATGGGTTGTACATTTCACATTTCAGGACATTTCTACATTAAAACCACTTTTTAGCAACTGGTTCACCCCGACAAAGTAGGTACTGTATTAAGATTATTGGTTTCAAACTGCATTTGGGTAAGAGAAAACATGTAGATAACATCTTTTGAATTTTCGGGATCAAACCCTTTTTCAGACATCAATAAAGACAGTTTGAATTATAATTAATTGTTGATCCAGTAATATCACGTAAAGATTGGGAAATTCGGGAGCAAAAATTTGCACAGACTAGCCTGTCATGGGGACATGCATTTAATGTTTTTATTTTTGATGGACCAGTGCATAAATATGTAGTTCCAATGTTAAAAAGTACTTTTAGTTAAAGTCATGTCCATTAGTGAGTGTTCTGAATGTCGTAAAATTGAGTGACTATTTATTTAAAAATGATTTCTTTTTGTGGTATTAGAAACTTTCGATTGACTCGTGACATACCAAATTAAATATGGTTGCGCAGATAGAAAAGAGGAGTCACTCAATTTTACGACAATCAGGTCACCAAATCATGAGTACTGTTGTGGGCCAAACGTGATTTTGTGAAATTGGAATACAATGCGTATTTTACGAAAGACCTCTAAAATGTTGTCCACTAGATTATGGCTGGAGGGAAATTGTTGTCTCTTATGAATGCCTTCATTTGAACTCATTTTTTAACAGCACTTCCTTTTCGGACAATAGGTTTGTTCATTCGGGCTGACGGCTGGCGATTGGATAAACCTGTGCCTTCTTTAAAGGAACAGATAGGAGGAAAGCTTTTTTGGTCTTCTTTTGCATTGTGGGATGGGATGTTTGGGTGTAAAGTGCCCTGTCTGCTAAATGTACGTCCGTAAACCATGGACGCATTTGAAGAATCTGTATTTTGGTTAGTGACTGGTCTTGAGATTCTATCCGGGGAAAGTCTACTTCTGCCAGTTTCAGGAGGAGACTGGGGATTGTTCCCCTGAAAGCCTTGAGATGTCAGGGGACTGTTGTTAACTGAATTACGATTTTGACCTGCGTTGCGTGTGGGAGAACGCGACGCCGAGATCAAAGTGGTGCTCTCTCTTTGTATAGTTGGTTGTCTTTTTCCATACGGCGTGTTCTGATTTTGTAACCGTGACTTCTGCTGTGCTTGAACATTACGAATGCTAGGTGTGTGTCTGATGTTTCCCCCGACTAAACCAGAGGATCCCTGAGTCACGACAGCTTTTTGCTGCCCGTATCTTTGGTTGGAATATGTATAAGCGTCCGCTTCTTCGTCGTCGTCATCTGGGTCATGTGACATGGACACTTTAGCTTTCAGCATATTTTTTATATCTCGTACGTCATCACTCATTTGTCGATTTTGCTCGCGGAGGTGCTTCATCTCTTCATAATTTTGTCTCATCACCTGGTGAAATGGACAAACAAAATTATGAGAGATGCCACTTAATCACACGTAACCCAAAATGTCAAACTAGAATTATGTCGGAATGAATTAGACTCTAGGTGAAGAAAGAAAATTGAGTTAATATTCAAAATTATCAGAATTACGAAATTCATGACCTAAAAGTAAAAGCGAATCATACTCAACCCGAAACGTGTTCAATCCCTAAATTTTAATGCTAAACCCCGCCTTTTATGATATAATATTATTTTGATCAATGTCAGTTTCTCGTGCACAAGAACCTCAAACCAATTAAGAAAAGATTGATAGACTAGTACTCAACACGATAACCAATCCACTAACTTGGACGTAAAACTGTCCCAAACTTATCATTCACTGACCAAGTAAGTTTAGCAGATAGGCAGAGTGCCCGACTATCCAATGTGCTATTATGAGAGATCGTAATTTCATTCATTCATTACCTCTCTCATTCTTTCCACCTCCTGTCTCATGGCCTTCGATGCCTTTTCCAAATCCTCCTTAAATCTCGCCTGCATGAGACTTCGTTCCTCCGTTATTGTTTTCATCTTCTCGTTTTGCTGCTCGATTACGTTCATTGCTCGTTGGAGTTCCTGTGGAAATAGAATAAAGAAGAACCTAAGCAATAAATGGATAAGGCATAAGACGAGAGGCGTTATAAATTCCCAATTAATTGGAAATCACATTGAACGTATTTTCTCGCTTCATGGCTTTGCTAACTAGAGAAGGAGAGGGGATAGATAGATAAATAGAAAGATAGATAGATGTATTTACATATATATATATATGTGAGTGATATATATATATTATATATATATATATATATATATATATATATATATATATAGAGAGAGAGAGAGAGAGAGAGAGAGAGAGAGAGTGAGAGAGAGTTTTATTCAAAATTTGGAAACTTGTATTTTGTTTGTTTTTTTTGTTTTATTATTATTATTTTTTTTTTTTTTTTTGGGGGGGGGGGGGGGGGGGGGTTTGGTCAGTGTGCATCATTATTGGTATAGTACAATAATAAAATCAACTATGCATGTTTTTTGTTGTTGACGTTTTCCAGTATTTAAAAAAAATAGAAAAAGGAAAAAGAACATAACGACTAAATATACCTGTTCCATGGTGGCCAACCTGGTCCTCAACAGTTCCAATTCCTTTGTGAGTTTACTAATCTCTTCATTTTGATGTTTGTACAACGGGTCCTCCTCTAAACTCCCCGCCTGTGTCATCACTTTGCCCACTTGGTTCTGCAGCTTCTTGGCGTAGTCCTCAGTTTGAAGTACAAGCTGCTTTAAAGACTCAATCTCATCACATTTATTCTTTATATGTCTGTCTTTTTCACGACTAGCTTTTTCAAGTGTCTGAATTCGCTCATCGCGATTGTTGATAGAATCTCGAAGATCTTCGATCTCGGATTCTTTGTGTTTGATTTTGGAACTTGTTTCCTCCACAAGTCTTTCCTTGGAGACATTATAGTTCTTCTCGTCCACTTGTATTTTGAGTCGGAGTGTTTCAATCTGTTTGACCAGGATGTGGTTCATTTCCCGAACTCCGTCCAGGACGGTGTATTCCTCGCTGTGTTCGCTGTGGCCATCCTCGTCGTCGTAGACTGAGGATGTCCTTGTGGAAGACATTTGATCTGCCTCGTTGTTATGACCATGATTTGGCCGTGGGGATAGAGCTCTGCCTTGTACGTTTAACGTGTTCTATAGAGACAGAATAAAAGAACTTCATCAATATACTTCAATCTCAGTCTCTCGCTCTATCTCTATTCCAACATATGATTCTGTCATCTTCTCTCGGTCTCGATTACCATCTCGCTTTCATAGAGAAGAACTGGTGAGAACATCGAGAGAGAGAGAGAGAGAGAGAGAGAGAGAGAGAGAGAGAGAAAGAGAGAGAGCGAGAGAGAGAGCGGGAGCATTGAGAGTTCAATATATAAATATATATTGAACTCGCAATGCTCCCGCTTTCCCTCCCACTCCGTTCTCATCAACTCTCTCTCTCTCTCTCTCTCTCTCTCTCTCTCTCTCTCTCTCTCTTTCTTTCTTTCTTTCTCTCTCAACTGAAAATTAATTAAATGAAACATTAAGTATCTCATTTCATTACTGCAATATCGGCCATATTTGACACAACGTTCTAACGAAGAAGAGAGTTTTTAATTTGTTATTGTTTTTATTGTTTAATTTGCGAAAATTCAAAACGATAGGGTACTTGTATCAACATTATGTGTACACTCATATCATTCCACCCAATCAACCATCTACCCACTCTAATGATGTATCCAGACAACACATCACATAATTTGTGACACTTTGACTTTAAACAATATTGTTTCGGGGCTCACCAGGTGCCGACATGTTTTTGTTTCGTCAATTTACCATTTGTCACCAATAAAACATATTACCTAAACTTGATTTCACATTTTAAACATTGAATTCTATTTTCGGCATCAAAATCACCACGACATAAAACATGTATGAAGAGGCGAGTCACCTATT
>NC_088360.1:7057842-7060342 GCF_034508935.2 Berghia stephanieae | reverse complement strand
TGTTCAGGGTGCCATATTCATGAAAACATTTTGGAGTGAGACATAATACCCATACATAGATTATGTGGTGAACACAATATACACACAAAGTGACAAGTCTAATGTATTCGATAGCATTGACATTGACTTTCAATAATATACGGTCGGTGGCAGCGTGTGTCAAGCAACGTTTCTCAATTTCTTACCGGATCAATAAACACTAAATTTACATTTTTATATCGAAGAGAATGGGAGTTGAAGTATTCCTATTTCAAATTATACACGCGTTCAGTTGGGAAAATTTTGACCTTTTTGTTTTAAGCAGTGTATTTCCGAATCCCATATTTTTAAAGCTTCTTTTAATTAATCCAATCACTTGGGATTGTATTATAAGATTTATATTCCGTTTGGGCGAATATTTTGAGAGTAGTACAAATACCTTTTGTGTCGACTCACGAACTACGTGAGTGGTATCGATCTCTGGTACAGCTGGGTAGCTGGGTCTGTTAGATCTAGCGGAAAGCACCGTGTGATAGATAGACTAGCGTCCATTCCTTGGATGGAAAGCAATTGCTATTGTCCGTTTGACGCACAGAAATCTAGATAAATTCCGGCTTCATGACCCTAAATTGCTGAAGGACTATCTAGATACAGTTTTTTTTTAATTCTTATTTTTTTACATATTTTGCTTTTTAAAAAAAAGAAAGAACAGCAGTGAGACGTGTGACGGCAACGTCATTCTTTTGGTGTCACTCAGGTATAGAGTGACATTGGATTTAGTCATGATAAAAATCTATAACCAGTGAAAAATAACTCTATCGTACAAAACATTTTATACTTCATTTATCGGTGGGGTGAGATCACCCCGATTTGTGAAAACATCTCAACCCAGAGACTCCCACAAATCCAGATATTTAAGAAATTAAATCATCGATATTTTTTTAAGTAGATCTAGTTTTGAGCCAAAAGAGAAAAAAAAATGAAAAAGGTGTTCTGTCATTTTTTTGCTTTCTGCAGAACACTTGAGTCACGTATGAATTCAACACCTATATGATTCTTCAGTCGATACAGTTTGGCCTCCGATTAATCTCAGGTATCTGAAATCCAGCTATCAATTGATCAAAGTTGAAGTAATATTACATAATAGAATCATAACATACGAGGGATTACATATGGTTGATATAAACTATACACTTGTAACCCCAAGACAATGGATTGATATTATTATCTTTCATTGTCCATATTTCACAAAGTCGATCAAGGGAAAACTGAAATAGCCCCGTCGTCAGTCACAGTGCAGCGCCGCAAAGCGAGCTAGGGCAAGACCACACAACCCAGCGGTTATGTATCAAACCCTGATACTGCCTCCAATGTACAATGAATCATACTGCAAAGCCATAGTATTAGAAGATAAAGATCTGAACAAGTGTGTATGAACGGTGCCAGAAAAAGCAAGAAAGATAAATAATCAGGTCTGAGGTTCTATCCCCAGTGGAGGTAGACGGATTTTTTGGGATTTTTTTCTCTTGTATTTTTCTTTCTTGCCTTGTCTGGCACCTTTCATAATACTTGTCCAGATATTTATCTAATACTGGTGCCTGCTCCCCTGTTTCTTAATTTCATAGTAATATATTAAGTCGTCACTCTACAAGATACGGTCGAGATATGTCAATTTCTTTATTTTAAAGATAAATCAGAACTTTTTTTATTGCTCCCAATAATTACAGTAAAAGTGTCATGCTGACACCATATTATCATTTTGTTGTTTTCCTTTATCACTTCTTTATTGTACTTTAAACATTTTTTATCCATACAGACATGTCCCCGGTCGTCTCGATGCTGTGATTTATTGTATCCGGACTTTAAATCGTTATACAGCAACATTACATCACAATACCAAAATACTTCATAAAGTCCGGGATATCAAACTCTTGGTTTGCGGTAGCTTTCTGTCCTTATCCATTCTTATATTTTTCTCTCGCCCCCCCCCCCCCCCCATGCCCTCCCCCAACTCCTGGGCAAAGACATAGTTGTTGTTAACCTTCCTTTGATAACGTCATTACTAAAATAATATGTTTATATGCACAGACAGTCATACACTGCCAAACTGCTTTTTTCATATTGTCTCAAATATTTTTACTTCTAATATCCATGAAGTAAGATGGCCATAATTCGTGAATGATAATGAAACCTGGGACTTCAGAAGGAATGTTTTTAGTTACTGTATTATATTATCAAGTTTTTCGTTAGTGGTTGGTTCGTCCTTATCTATATTTTTCTTGGACTCTGGGTGGGGGGTATTTGCTATACTTCCTGCTGATTACGTCAAAGCCAAAACAATAGGTTCTCATACAGTTCTTATCATAAAAATGCATGGCCTGTCACTAGGCAACAACTATCTGATACAATTCGTAATTCTTGGAAAACAAGACTCGCAATGACTAAGAGATAAATGAACAAAACGTTTTTTCTTCATTTTTATGTTGCCAAACCTCGCCACTTCTAGTCCTTGGAAAAGACA
>NC_088360.1:7040342-7052842 GCF_034508935.2 Berghia stephanieae | reverse complement strand
ACAAATACATCATGCCGATACATGCATACATACATACATACATACATACATACATACATACATACATACATACATACATACATACATACATACATACATACATACATACATGCATGCATACATACATACATACATACATACATACATACATACATACATACATACATACATACATACATACATACATACATACATACATACATACATACATACATACTACATACATACTACGTACTACGTACGTACTACTACTACGTACATACATACATACATACATACATACATACATACATACATACATACATACATACACACATACAGACATAAATACATACATACAAAGCAAACAACCACTATGTTAATAAAATTTAATACATACTAGAGAATATGGGTGTTTGACTACAAAAAATGTACGCATTGAATTTGTTTCAACTGGTGCTTTCTACAATATTTGTAGTAGATAATACGAACAGGCATATGCAGCATTTAAACGTATCAGTAAAGTTATCCGTTTAAGATGTGTCGATATATATTAATCACCTCTTTAGCTGCCCTAAGAAAAAAAAAAGAATTAACAGCGATGTCAACCGCCTACAATCTACCTAATAATTAGACTTTAAAAAGTGTTTTGGTAATTGTTTGAGTTTATATAAAATGTAAATCATATCTTGTCGTGAAAGTGATGTCAACCACCTACAATCTACCTAATAATTAAACTTTAAAAAGTGTTTTGGTAATTGTTTGAGTTTATATAAAATGTAAATCATATCTTGTCGTGAAAACAGCTTTTGATTATACTCGTCTCACCCTCTGTATCTGTTCCTGAAACCATCTCTAAGTATTGAATATACACAATATCTTGCATTTCTGCGGATACAAACCCTTATATAGGTATATATTTAGAAATGTGTGTTATCAGTATAAAGATTCACATTTATAATATATACATACCGTTCATATCATATAAAGATAAGGGCTCGGTAGGCAGTGTTATCATATCTTTGTTAAACTTTGTTAGTTGAAACTTGGCAACATGCAAACCATAACTTCCTTTTACGAATGAAACATTAATATATAATACACAAAATGTCCAACCCCAACACGGCTATTAAAGAAATGCCAGTGATCTCTATAGTGTTACTGGTACCTGCTATTATCACCTGCCGTGGTTAAGTCCCCTGTCCCTACTCTCAGTCGCCATATTCATATTTTGCAGTTCGATCTGTGATAATCGATAAAGTGCGATTGATTTGTCTGAGCGCCTTATCGGAGGTCAAGCATGGGCGCTCTGAAGAACGGGGTTGGGGTAGGAGTGGGAGGGGGGGGGGGGGGGAACTGGATAGGTGGGTCATAGTAAAAAGATTTTGGGAGGGAACCAAGGACAGTGCGTATTGCTTACGCGACGGCTTACGTGTGTACAGGTTACATGGGGACTGTGTAGAGATTAACGTATGTGTTGTAAAGACTTGGAACCGTTAGTGATATTATTTGTCATCGGCACAAAGAAAACATATGGGCGATAAGAAAGAGAAAAATAAAAATCCCAACCAAAACACGGAGTACACGGAAGCAAAGCGGAAAAGTTAAAGCAAACAGTTGGGAAAAATCATGAGGCAGCGAGTAGTTAAATATAACTCGGACTTTCCATAGTTTTATAGTGAGGTGGTGGACACAAAAACCCATTGAACGACTAGGTCGGTCTATTTATTCCCTGTAAATATTTAGTTTTATAATTACGAAAGCCATGTTAGTATAGTAAATAAGGTGGACTGGATTGCTGATTGGAAATGGGTGACAGAGGCATAGGTACCAGGCAATAATTTCACACACACACCCACCCACCCACCCCCACACACACACACACAAACACACACACAAACAGACAAACTTTCAGTTATTACTCAAAAGAAAAAGAGGAGAGAAAAACAAAACAAAAACAAACAAACAAAATAACATCTATCTATATCAAATAAACGTAAAACATCGACAGAGACTTTAAAATATGTTTTAATAAAAAATAAATGTTTAAGCTTTGATTTAAAACCATTAACATTTGATGCTTCAGGAATAGCCCTGGGAAGATCGTTCCATATTTCAGGACCAAGTGTTGAAACGATATCCCGCCATAAAATAAATAATTTGATTTATTGTTTACTCGAAGTTTAGTGTGGTCAGATTAAGACCGTAGTAATCTAGATGCAGAATAAACATTTATGAATTCATTAAGATTTCTAGGTGCTAAACCATTTAAGCATTTAAATCAGATAAAGGCGATCTTTATTTAACTATTTCTTTCACTAGCAACCAATGCAATTCAAATAGAATTGGCAGCGAATGTTCATATCTCTTTAGTTTTGTAATCAATTTTGCAGCACTATTCTGAATTGTTTGAAGTCTTAAAATTTATCTTTAGTTATCCCAGCGAAAAGAGAATTACAATAATCTAATCTTGATAATATAAATGTTGTAACTAGGTATTTCGTTACATCTTTGGTCAAGTAGGTTCGTACATTAGCAATTTTCTTGAGATGTGAATGTAAACTTTTCCATAGATTATCAACATGTGAATTCATGCCAAAATCGCTATCTAAAAATACTCCAAAATTTCTGATGGTTTTACTTGATTCTATAGATTTGCCATTGATATCTAAGTTCATCAGCTGGAAAGGACCATGTTTCTTTGTCCCATATAACATTACTTCTGTTTTTCATTGTTAAGTTTAAATTTATTTATATCCATCCAACTTCTTACCTCAACAACATAATTTCCAACCGATTTTTGTAAAAGAAAAATATTATCAGGAGTATTGCTTTTATACATTTGTGTATCATCAGCATAAAAGTGGTAGTTCATAGCGGACCACGATTATAAAAAAAATTTAGAAAGAGGCTCTGTACACATTGAAATAAAATAATAGGCACTAGGATCCCGGGATACCCCATGCATCAAATAAAATTCATCTGAAAATTTAGACTAGAAAATAAAATGCCATCACTCTGAAACCAGAAGATCAATGACACAAAGTTTGTAGGTGTCCAGTCCCCGGGAAGAGTGGCTTTACACTGCCAATGAGATTAAAACCAGGTTTTCGACATCACACTTAGTACCTTATTAAAAGCAAAAATCTGAACAAGTGTGTGTGAAAGGTGCCAGACAAAGCAAGAAAGAAAAATAGAAGAAAAAAAACCATTCAAAAAAATCAGTCGACCTCGACTGGAAATCAAACCTAAGACCTTCTGATTACCGGTCAGACGTGCTACCAATGGTAGCACGCCTGACCGGTAATCAGAAGGTCTGAGGTTCTATCCCAAGTCGAGGTCGACTGATTTTTTGGGATGGTTTTTTTCTTCTATTTTTTCTCAGCAATATAATGACTTACCTAGAGAGGATTCTTTAATCGACAAACCTCCAAGGTTCAAGTATAATATAATGGCTCGATTCCTCATCGATGTTAAAGAAATTCCATTCGTTTATCAATCTACATTTTATCACAATCTCGTTCTGAATAAAATATTATCTTCTTAAAGCACATTACAAATAAATTATCCTCCTTCCCTAAGTCAGTGTCATTGTTCAAATTATAATGATTTCGTTCTTTCCTGCACCAATATAAATATAAGTATAAGCGAACCCCTAAAAACCCAACAAGGTTAACACGGGTGAAAAACCTTTTAAAGTTGTGCTACCAATGCAGTATGGAAGTCTCTTTATCTAGAGCTATTTTACCAGTTAACTGTCGTACTCTAGAAAAACACGTATTTACGTATTTAAAAAGAGAGCCAGAAAACTCCTTCAAAAATAGATCGATTTAAATGAAACTCATCTTGGTAAAAACTCTCAAACCTGCGACTTCCCATTATCCCAGGTTTGAGGGTTTTTGCCGAGATGAGTGCCATTTAAGCCGATCGATATTTGAAGGACGAGTTTTCTGGCCAAATTTTTAAATACGTGTTTTTTCCAGAGTACGACAGTCAACTGGTTAAAGGGCCGATCATTTCTCGGTGTGATAACACCGTGACAACAAAATCTGTCTGATGACTGCAATATTATTAAACATTGGAAGATTCATGTCACAATTGTTTACACGACCTAGTTGCAGATTAACCCCATTAACGGCATGACCGAATTTCGTTCAAACGACACTGAAATTACTATAATAATCTTTTTTTTTTTTTGGGTTTAATTACCCGTTTCTCCTAAGAGAGGAAAACAAAGAAGCGAGTTGGGCGAGTCATATAGTATGAACTGACCTCTTACTGAAAATGGTAAGATGTGTTGTCAGATGAAAAACAAAATCGAACCCTGCATTTAAAGGGTTAGATAAAAAAAAAAACAACAAAAGGCGACGACGTCTCATCTATGTCGCGAATCACAAAGAAGTGAATTTCAAAATTTGTATTTCTCAAAATGATATCATTCGCCAGTAGACAATCAGAAGGATAAACAAATCTTGGAAGTTGTTTGACTGTAGATAACAAATAATTGAGTTTTGGTTTGATGTTTTGATGGGGCTCTCCCTTTAAACTATTGTTCCCTTTAAAGGGCTTTTCTTATTGGGAGTATGACGTATGCATGCCTCATTGAACAAAGACAGAATATCCGAATATCATTGGGGACGCCGCGATACAGACTAATAGTTGTGCAAAGTTGGGATTTAAGTGGGTAAACATCGCTTTATTTCACCAGAGGATTTTTCGGTTAAGCCATTGATATTAGCTTCCTTTATAAAAACCACCATCACCACCACCACCAACATCATCATCATCATCATCATCATCATCATCATCATCATCATCATCATCATCATCTTCATCATCATAATTATCATTATCATCATCATCATTATCATCATCATCATCATCATCATCATCATCATCATCATCATCATCATCATCATCATCATCATCATCATCATCTTCATCATCATAATTATCATTATCATCATCATCATTATCATCATCATCATCATCATCATCATCATCATCATCATCATCATCATCAGATGGCTCAGAACAAAAAGTGCATTTGTCCACTCTTGGCCAGTATGGACGAGCTTTGTCCGTCAATCATCGGTATAGAATTATTTTTCGTTACTTTTATCCAGTATGGATGGACTTAAGTATTGTTTACTTAGTGGTGGTGGTGATGATGATGATGATGATGATGATGATGATGATGATGATGATGATGATGATGATGATGACGATGATGGTGACACCATCACCATCATTATTATCAATACCACCACCACCATTGCCACCGTCCTACAACATCATAGGTGGCATTTGGATTAAACCCACGGGAAAAAAATATTAAATCAGATAAATCAGCCCCAAACAAAGAAAGCAGACAGAAAACCTCGTCCCAAAGATCGAGACAGGCTGATTCTTTGGGACGATTTTTTATTTTATATTTTTCTTTCTTTGATATCTGGCACGATTGCCTGCTTCCAGAATTTTCAACTTTCATTCTTTTGAATAGATAAGAGTTTTTAAAAACTGACATCTGTAACCTTAGACGTTAGTAGCCGAATTAATACAATCTAATTAAAACTAATCATCAAAATGCCTGGTTAAAAACAATAACAAAGAGCTGAATGACGTCAATTTCCTTCCTTCTATAGATTACTCCCTGATTTATTTCTATACATAGAATGAAGTTGACGTACGGTGCTCTTATTGGCTAACCAACCAGCGGCCTCGATGAGAAAAATATCCGCCATTTTGATGTTGGCTGGGAATCGCGTTACTATAGTAAACAAGCGCTGATCGGCCGTTCATGAAAACAAGTTGCTGCTCGCTCGTTTAACTCAAAATTATTCAAAACGATCTCTCTAAAATGATATAAATGTGACTTCTTAGGTTTTCTTCACGGTCAAAACCACACAACTTCTATTAATGATTACGTCCGAGGCAAAAAGGAATATTGACAGGTCGACCGAGAGTTGAACTCGTGAGACGACAAACATCAATGCGAAGTGTAGCGAGAGTCAAGCTATTGTTTGTCTTGTCCTATTCTATATAGAGAAAAGGATAAATAGTATAGCCTCGTGTGTGAGTGGTTGCGTGTCATAGTCTTGTTTTTAAATTGTTTCTGTTGTTTATGTGTGTAGTGATGACCTCTCTCACACTCAATTTCAATGCCGAAAGAGGAATTCCCGCACACAAGACAGGGGAATTGGGGTGGTATTTGGCATACATATTGTATAGTATCTAGTTCTAAATAGATAACTGATTAGAATTATATTATGATATATAAACACAATGCCAAATACAATTCCGAAGTTTCCTTATTTCAAATGAAGTAAAGCTCCAAAACCTAATGGTAGTGATTGTAGTACTGAGTGTTAGTGAGGTGATGTGGTGTTGGTGGTGGTTGTAGTTGTAGTAGTAATAGTGATAATGATGTGGTGGTGGTGATGATTGTAGTTGTAGTAGTAGTGGTAGTGATGATGATGTGGTGGTGGTTGTAGTAGTAGTGGTAATGGTAATGATATGGTGGTAGTGGTGTTGTAGTAGTAGTGGTAATGTAATGATATGGTGGTGGTTGTAGTAGTAGTGGTCGTGATGACGATGTGGTTGTGGTGGTTGTAGTAGTAGTGGTAGTGATGCTATTGTGGTGGTGGTTGTAGTAGTTGAGGTAGTGATGTGGTGGTGGTTGTAGTAGTAGTGGTAATGGTAATGATATGGTGGTGGTTGTAGTAGTAGTGGTAGTGATGACGATGTGGTTGTGGTGATTGTAGTAGTGGTAGTGATGATGATGTGCTGGTGGTGGTTGTAGTAGTATGGTAGTGATAATGATGTGGGCTGGTGGTTGTAGTAGTAGTGTTAGTGATGATATTGTGGTGGTGGTTGTAGTAGTAGATGATGTGGTGGTTGGAAAACACATTACAGGTTATTATAATACATGATTACACACATTCTCTAACTTCATTTTTTGACAGCTTCGTTGTGCCAAAAATATACGCAACAGTTCTGAAACATTTTATTGTGGATTTTGATATTGTTTGTTGTTTTTCTTGTGTCGTTATGTTGACATAGATACCGAATGAATGGTAATTACTACATTCTCAGCCAACAACAAAATGGCGCTGAATGCTTTCATTGGTGGACACTTTTTAGGCTTCGTACGTATTCTCATTCGTTTAATTCTATGCGTGACTCAGATCTTTGTTATTGTTTTTTACCATCCATGTTTATGAGTAAATCTCACTAAATTGTATTTACCAGACTATAAAAGTTCAAGTTCTGTGTGGGGGTCCGTTTTACTTCCGGATGGCAATGTTGTGAGTTTCTTAGCCAAACGCACATTATCTATAGATAGTATGCAGATGACGTCACTCAGGCCTTTGTTATTGTTTTTGCCATCCGCGTTTGTGAGTTGTTCTCACTAAACTGTATTAACCAGACTATAAAAGTTCATGGTTACACAGAGTTTGTGTGTTGGTCCGTTTTACTTCCGGATGGCAATGTTGTGAACTCATTGGCCAAGCGCATTCTATCTATTGAAACTATACTGCCTCACACTGGTAAAACACTTTAAACATTTTTTCGGGAGATAAGTTTTACTTAAATAACGACCGATACTCCGCGTCAGAAAGTCCCAAATGTTAGGTTTGTGTGACTTTGTGGTCTGGTGCTCTAGTAGCAGTAGTAGTAGTAGTAGTAGTAGTAGTAGTAGTAGTAGTAGTAGTAGTAGTAGAAGTAGTAGTAGTAGTAGTAGTAGTAGTAGTAGTAGTAGTTGTAGTAGTAGTAGTCGTAGTAGTAGTAGTAGTAGTAGTAGTAGTAGTAGTAGTAGTAGTAGTAGTAGTAGTAGTAGTAGTAGTAGTAGTAGTAGTAGTAGTAGTAGTAGTAGGAGTAGGAGTAGGAGTAGTAGTATGGCGTTGTAAAGTGCTTTGAACAGTATGATTGTTTTGTTCACTATACATCAGAGATTATCCTGGTGTCCCTTGCATGAAGCTGAGAATCACAATGGATATGTTTACTGTAGAGTTCTTTCTATAAGATCTTAGCTAGATTAAACCACACCACCCAAACAGAAGATTGCGATGGAGGCGTAAGTGGTTGAAAAAGAACAGGCCTCAGTGATTTCCTCAGTGATTTGTTTATCACTCAGGCGCTTTATAGATTAAGACACCCCCCCCCCCCTCACCCTCCACACCGAACGTTATTGTCCTAGTATGGAAAGAATGTTGAAGAGTCCAGGAAATCACAATGGAATGTTTTAATTACAGCACATTGCTTTGTACCAACATCAATTGGGCAAATACATGCAAATTTCATATCTGAAAAATGGTGTATGAAACAGTACCAGACAAAGCAAGAAAGGAAAATACAAAAAAATAGCCATTTCAAGGACTGACTTTTCTATTTTATTATTTTTTTTTGTATTCTATTTTCTTGCTCTTTCTGTTACTGTTTCACACATACTTTTCCAAATCATCATCTTACACACACCAGTGCCTGCTTCTAAATTTGACTCTTCGATACATTTCTTATGTTAATTTACATCTCTCTCTCTCTCTCTCTCTATATATATATATATATATATATATATATATATATATATATATATATGTATGTGTATGTGTGTGTGTGAGTCTCTAGTTCAATCCACATTGGAGCAAACTGTGACCTACCGCCTCAATCTGGTAGTATGTCTAAGTGGACACCAAGAAAGTTAGTTCAAAGTTAACTAGTTGATTGCCGTACTCTGGACAAAAACATTTTAATTATTTGGCCCCAAAAAATAGTTTTTCAAATATCGATTGGCTTAATTGACTCTCATCTCGGCAAAGGCTCTCAAATCTGGGACTTTGCGAAGTCACAGTTTTAATAGTTTTTGCCAACATGAGGATCATTTAAACCAATAGATATTTCTCCTGAGTACGCCAATTAAATGGTTAAAGGGATCGGATTAAGAAATTCTGGTTAATGGCAGTTTAAAAACTATTATCCACTTCATACGTTTAGCCATAATCCGAGTTTTATGTTTGACCATAGATTCAATTTTCACAAATTTGTTCATGCCATCATTATACCTATTTGAGACGGTGGGTAACATTTATGGTTTTTATCATATTTTTACATGTCATTTTGTCAAGTAATGAGACATTTTCAAGCGTCAAAAATATTTTCTTATTTACATATTTATACAAACTCTAGCTCATTATAAAGCGTGTTAATGGTAATGCCAAGAACACAATGTAAAATAAAGCATTTATGTAGTCACTGATATTGTTAATTTAAAATAATCCCTTGATATTTCCAAAAGTCAAGATATGGCAAACACTCGACCATGTCCTTTACATGTATTATTTACGTCATCACTCATAGCAGTGTCATGGCCAGCTCATCATTGAAAACTTGATTAAAAAAAAAATAATCATAAATATAAATAAAGATCTATGTGACCGATTGTTTGGTTCAAGGCACTCGAGTGTTAGATCACTAATGAGACTTCATGGTGTTTAAGCTTTTAAATGCACGACTTCAAATCGGCATATCTTAGTAATAATATAATAATAATAATAATTGAGCTTTTATATAGCGCAATATCCACTTAACCAGGTGTCCCTGGTCAACAGCAACATTTAACATGTAGGACGAGACATGACGCCTGTTAGGCGATATGACAATTTTTCGGACAAAGACAACGCTGTTAACGGCCAGGTACTCATTTTACACCTGAGTACGGTGAGAAAATGTGAGTAAAGAGTCTTTTCCAAAGACTTAACTATGCGTCGAGCGCGAGGCTCGAACCCAGGACCTTCCGATCCAAAAGCGAGTGTCATACCACAAGACCACATAGCCGCACAGTAGTGATATACAAAGGCAGATGCAGGAAGGTGTCTAGAAAAGGGTCAAGGGTACAGAGAGTGTTAAAATCTTTTATGCAGAGCTGCTTTCCAAAACTTTTTAAATTGATTTTTCTATCTCATTGCTCTTTCAATAAGGTGGTTTGTAAATGCATCGTTGGGTACTTGGGTACTTAAATTAATGTAACACACAATAATTCTATGTATTAACGTCAAATTGAGACCTGTTTATATAAAATGAAATAGTTTAAACGTGGAAGTTAAGAGGCATAACATCTCAAAACGGGGTGGGGCGGGGGTAAAAGTAGAATTGCTGCGTTTGGACAACATCACTCATTTTTACATGGGGTAAAAGATAACTCCAACAAATGTTTGGTATTTTTTTCTATAACAGATTTTTAAAAACGTTAGTGATTTTTTTGAAAGAAAATATTACAAATGAGTCCGATTGATTACCCATATACTGCAAACCCATTCTATCGCAGAACTAATGGCGCATTTTGAGAACAGCCAAATTTTAAATGCATTTGAAATGCACATGACATAAAACTTGGACGGATTATTCCGTATCTGTTCTTTCTTTTTTTTTTTTTTTTTTTTTGAAGTTGCATACAATAATGTTTCATTGTCTTATGGCTTTTTCCTTCCATGAGGATGTCTGTGCTTGTCGTCCTTGACATTAGGAAATCGGGAATCCAGTCCTGCAGGGTTTCCCTTTTGCTTGCCTTTTGCTTGCATCTCACTGACCAGAAGATCTTTCACCTCACGTATGTCACTACGGAGGTCTTCATTTTGTTCTCGGAGCATCTTCATTTCGTAGTATTGATGATTCATAACGTCTCGTATTTTCTCGACATCTCGTCTCATTGATTGGGAAATCTAGAAGAAAAAAAAAGAAAATAACTCATTGGAACAAACTTAGATTTTTCAATTTAGGCCTTCAATATTGTCTTTGATGAGGAACTATGATGATAATATATAAAAATGATGAATACCCTTTCTTTGTTATGTACAATTAGCAAGGCACTTCATTTGATACGTGTCTTTGTTGTTTTGTTTGTTTGTTTGTGTTTTAAATTTGTTTTTTGTTTTTTGTTTTTGTTTTTGTTTTGTTTTGTTTTTGTTGGGGGGGGGGGGTAATGCCTAAAATATTCAATGTATCCGTTTTAAACATAAATTTGCGTATTGTTGTGTTTTAAAAAAAATAACTTCATAATCTCATAATGGTCTTATTTATCATCTAGACTCTAAATGAATATTACTGACGTGCAACATATTTGCAGGTCTAAGACCAGATGCAATTATGGGCTTGTTTTAACGTTGTTGTTTTGGACAATACTTTGTGGTGGTTTGGGAGTGTTTCTATTACAACAAGGAAACCATAACCAGTTGGGTTATCAGACCTGCAAATAAGTGCACGTCGCATATTGCCTATTTGCTAAGATATGAGATATGATCTGATTTGGTAGAAGAAAATAAACATGATTTCTGACAACAAATTTATTTTTATTTTTACCAGAAAACATTTATATTTCATTTTGTCTTTGCTATATTGGCTTGACACGCCCGACAAGACTCTAGTGTGAAAAATCCCTTTTCTACAATTTTAAAATAATCTTTTTTAAAAACACGTTTGTACATATTTGGCAAGAAAACTTCCTCTTCGGAGGAAGTCTAAGTTTGAGAGTTGTTTTACAAGAAGAGGGCCGTAGATATTTATTAAAGAATGAATATTTGGACCAAAATTTGTTTTAATGTATTTTGTAATTTGTTTTCAGAGTACGACAGAATTGTACTGAATCTCACCTTGGCAAGATCTTCCTTGAATTGTTGCTGCATGTTGAACCTGTCGTTGTCTACAAGCCTCAGTTTACATCCTTGCTGGGCAATCGTCTCCTTGGACCTGACTATTTCCTCCTCAAAGGTGCCAGATTGGTCTTTAAGTTGTCCATTTCTGTCTGGAAGAAAGCAAAAAAGAAACGTGATATTGTAACATCAAGTGAGATTTTCTATCGAATTCTACAAAACTAAAAACACATTTTAAAAGATTAAAGATTTAGAGGATCAAACATAAATTACAAGAAAAAATAAGAGATAAAAAACTGCATGGACCATTGCTCGAAAATCAATGCTATGGACGTTGTAGCGTTTGTTTGGGGATTTTAAAAATTTCATTTAATCAACACTATCGACAATAAATTTCAAATGATTTAATTTTTAAAAATTACTCATATGATTCTATTTTATGTCAAATTTATCCTTTTTTAAAGTATAGAAAAAAAGAGAAAAACCAAAACGTCCACGTGATTGAAAACATTTACACTTAGCTTCATCATTAACCAGTTAACTGCCGTATTCTCGCGAGGTCCCAGGCATGAGAGTGTTTGTCAAGACGGAGGGTCATTTAAATCCGATATGTGAAGGACAAGTTTGTTTGTTTGTTTGTTTGTTTGGGGGGGGGGGGTTGGGACAAATTATTTAATTAAAGAAAATAATTTTACAAGATTCAATCAGCAACATTTGTATTTGAACGACAGGGGAAACAAGGAACAGCGTAGTCACGAATTCCTTACCTGTAATCTCAATATTTCATCGTCCTTTTCCTTGTAAGCTTCTCCAGACTCCAGTTTGGATTTTTCTATTTTTAGACAGTCTAGCTGGTCTTATTGAAGGTAAAAAGTA
>NC_088360.1:7020342-7037842 GCF_034508935.2 Berghia stephanieae | reverse complement strand
CGAAGCCGAGTGTCATCGCAGCCATCGTTAAGTTATAGATAGTTCGAGGATGACGTCACTCAGGTCTTTGTTGTTGTTTTTTGCCATCCGCGTTTATGAGTAATGCTCACTGAACTGTATTAAACTGACTATAAACGTTCATAGATACACACCGTTTTGTGAGTTGGTCCGTTATACTTCCGGATGGCAATGTTATAAGCTTCTTGGCCAAGCGCATACTATCTATAGCCTGAGAGTCTGACACTGAAACCCAAAAAGACGGGCATTTTGATGTCATTATTTGGTTTTTGCACCGCCTAGTGAGTTGTCGTTAGTAGCGCTCATGGAAACTAGTGGTCCCATCGGTTGAACTATTGAATACAACTCACTATTTGTTTTTCTTTTGTGGCCAAAAACTGGCATTTCGACGTCATTTTTTGGTCAGTGTCAGGCTATAAGTTAACGATGGCTACGGTGTCATACCTCAATACCGCATATTCTCACAATATTCAACAGTGTTCAAGAGTCAGAATTAGAAGGCGATTCGAAGCAAAAGTTTTATCCCGACTAATGAGGCGTTACATGGACAGTAACAGATTTGCATGATACCCTTTGGATAGGGACGCTCGTTTATCGCATTGTGCGGCTATGTGGTCTTGTGATAAGACAGTCGCTTTCGGATCGGAAGGTCCTGGGTACGAGCATCGCTCGGCGCATAGTTGAGTCCTTGGAAAAGGCTCTTCACTCATATTCTCTCACCGTACTCAGGTGTATATTTAATACCTGGTCGGTAACAGTGTTATCTCTGTCCGAAAAAATGTGTAATATCGCCTAACAGGCGTCATGTAACGTCCTGCATGTTAAGTGTTGCTGTTGACGAGAGACCCCTTGTAAAGCGCTTTGAGCACGTTTAGTGGATATCTCGCTATATAAAAGCTCATGGATGTTGTACGTAATCTACCTAAACGCATAACAGCATTATTGATGATATGCATTTAAGTAAAATCCTCACAACATCCACCAGCCAGATATAACTTACCAATAAACAAAAATATGTTTAACCTTGAGCGTTTATTGTCTGATTTATAACTTAATGAGAACTAATCACCAATCTGGTGTCTTAATACAACAACAAAGAACTGAGTGACGTCAACTTTGTTCTTTCTGTAGATAGTTCGAAGATGACGTCATTCAGGTCTTTGTTATTGTTTTTTGCCATCCGCGTTTATGAATAATGCTCACTGAACTGTATAGATAGAATGCGCTTGGCCAAGGAGTTCACAACATTGCCATCCGGAAGTATCACGGACCAACACACAAACTGTGTGTAACCATGAACGTTTATAGTCAGGTTAATACAGTTTAGTGAGAACAACTCACAAACGCGGATGGCAAAAACAATAACAAAGGCTTGAGTGACGTCATCTTCGAACTATCTATAGATAGTTTGCGCTTGGCTAAGAAGCTCATAACATTGCCATCCGGAAATATAACGAACCAACACACAAAACTGTGTGTATACATGAACGTTTATAGTCGGGTTAATACAGTTCAGTGAGAATTACTCATAAACGCGGATGGCAAAAAAACAATAACAAAGACCTGTGTGACGTCATCTTCGAACTATCTATAAACCCGACTATAAACGTTCATGGATACACACAGTTTTGTGTGTTGGTCCGTTCTACTTCTGGATGGCAATGTTATGAGCTTCATAGCCAAGTGCATACTATCAAAAGCCTGGCACGTCCATAATATATTTTTTTACCTCCTTATGAGTTGCCGTTAGTGGTGCTCATTGAAACAAATGATCCCATTGGTTGAACTAACACAACTCACGATTTGTTTACTTTTGTGGTCTTTGACTTGTCTTTTGACATAATATTTTGGTCAGTGTCACGCTATGAGTTTACGAAGGCTAAAACACACCCACTCCGCTTATTTCTTTGTATGAATTACCACTGGCACCGATAAACTTGTAACTACTCACTTGTTCTGCAGTAGAATTGGAGATATGTAGCTTCTCCTTGAAGCATACAACAGCTGTTTCCATTTTCTGCATATCAGGCTAAGGGGAAGACAATAAACATTATTTTGTTGTAAAGGATTAATCAATAGATAAATAAATATACCACATTTAATATTATGCATTCTGACAGTATGACCATGCTTCATGTGCTTCCCATTGTTTCAAGTATTCCCCTTGCAGGCCGCCTGGAACCAAATTTCCATTTGCTACAGTACCAGTCAACTAATTTTTAAGCGTCCTTTGTATACTAACAAGAAATGAAGTGAGTAGAAAAGTGCCAGAAGACAATACAGAATATCAACTTTGAGGCGATGAGGATTCGAACCCACGACCCGACTGTAACGGCAAATCCGCATCGCCGCGAGAGGGACGCTCTGCAATCGGCGACATCCACCACTCAAAATAATATTCCCTATTGTTTTCTGGCACTTTTCTACTCAATTCATTTCTTGTTATTATCAACATAAATGCCTACTCCACTCACTCCCCTTTGTATAGTAACACGCTTACAAAATCCTTCACTGCCTGAAGTTCATAGAACAAAACATCATTCCTAATTTTAGCCAGAAAACTTTTACTTCATATCAATAAATTAAATCGATCCTAAGCTTGTCAAAAAGTCTTGAACCCGAGACTTAAAAGGAGGTTGGAGACTTTTTGACTTGATGATCTTGATATTTTGATATATATGAAATATATGTTTTCTGGCCTAAACTTTCTTTTAATGTGCGTTATTGAGTAATGATGGCAATATTTGGAAATTGGTGGGAAATTACTAGCGCAAACGAGATGCCTAAAGCTATGATTTTATGTTGTGTCGATAGCCAAATGTTGTAACATTGTCAAACATTGCTGAGCGCGGTCAATGACTGGCTGGGTGGCAACAACTATAAATTAAATGCTTTGTTTACTTGGACAAGGCCCTTTACGTCTTTTACTCTCACTTGACTCAGATGTTGATAAATACCCGAAAATAGCTAATTACTAATTTAATTTACTTGGATGAAGTAAAAGTTTTCTGGCCAAAATTAGAGTGGTAGTAGGTACATATTAAAGACCTAACATGCGATTTGCACTGTATAAAATAAAATATGCCTTCATACAGCCAACAAGTAGGATAAATAAAGCAATGCGAATCGCCTTGAACATAATGAGACATTGAAATAAATATTTAAATTTACATATTTATCGATTTACAAAATTCTCTACCGTCAGTAATATTAAACATGCGTCTATTTTAACCTTGTATTAGATAACAAATTGTTTACCAACAAACATATCAGGTACCTACCAATTTCCCAGCTACCCTCTGAGTATATCCCTTTGAAGCCATAGTTTCTTTGAATTGATACCATACAAAACACCACTCTGTTTTCA
Organism: Berghia stephanieae; assembly: GCF_034508935.2. Taxonomy (NCBI): domain Eukaryota; kingdom Metazoa; phylum Mollusca; class Gastropoda; order Nudibranchia; family Aeolidiidae; genus Berghia; species Berghia stephanieae. Next base: position 7,034,457 of record NC_088360.1, on the reverse strand, counting down.
TATCGTAAACAGTCTGATCTGAAGGTAAATACCATTATGTTATCTCAAATTCCCTCATACAACATAATACACGTCAAACGCCTCTAGAAGGCATGAATAATTATGTTTAAATCACAAAGCACACATAATAATAGTCTCTGTGAATTACTGGTCGGAATTTCAACTCATTGTCTTCGACAGGAGGAATAATACATATGATTTTCATAATCAACAGACCATGCCAAAACGGTAACTCATAACAGAGTGATTGCCTTGTTTTGTCCCTCTACAATATAGATCGCTTGTCTATACCGCTATGCACCGACAGAATGCATTTTATTTTTTTCTCATTTTGGCTAGAAAACTATTATTTCAACTTTTAATAAATGTAGATGACCTCAGTTTGTTAAAAAAGGAAATATCAGTTTTGAGACTTATTTGAAGTCTTACTGTTATGACTTTTATTGAGTAACGTCCCTTTTATTGCTCGATATTGGAAGTAACTGTTTTCTTTTTGGTCAAAATGGAAATTTTGTTTTGTCAGTGTACAGCAGCATAACTTGTCTGTAGACAAGATCGAAGCTGTTTTCCCAACGACAATGGAATCAAGAACTTTGAAATCGCAGTGAATTCGAAGATTGTGAAATATCTGAGACGGTGTGTGTATTTGTTGGTGTGTGTGTGTGTGTGTGCGTGTGTGTGTGTGTGTGCGTGTGTGTACGTAACTGTGCTTGTGTGTGATCAAACAACTTCAAATACGATGGCAAGCAATGTTGTGATCAGCCTATTGCTGAGACATTAATGTTACATAAAATTATGTTACATTAATTTAATATAGGTCAGGAAAGCCATGGCTCATCTGAAAAATAGTAGCATTGACTGTAATCTGCTTGCAAATGATATAATATAGGTCTAATGATAGAGTACAATTATGGGCTTGTTTCAACATTGTTGTCATTGGGCTATCAGACTTGTAAATTGGAATATTAATATTTCAAATTGTATTTCTGCATTGCAATCTATACATGATTATTATCTTTTATTTAATTATATTCATATCATTTGCGTGTGCTTTGCCATCAACATTTTTTTTTTTCATTTCGTTTGCTACATAATATTTTATTATTCACACCAAAAAGAAAGAGATCACGTAACCATATTATCCATTCTTTCTTTTCGGAATAACTTAAACGATTTCCTTATTTTGAGAGCTCTCTATTTCAAGAATAACTCGGAAGTAGATAGGCGGAAGCGGAATCATTACTGAAAATGGTTGCAGTCGATGACTTAATTTAGCTCTAGTATTTGAAGTTTAAAATGGATAGATTAATCAAATGTGCATTTGCTATTGTAAGTTACTTGCTAATTCAGGGCAACAATGTAAATGGTGCTCATCTTACCGAAACAGTCGACGGTAAGAAGTGTTATTTTAAGATCACGATCTTTAAAAGTACTTACTTAAAGTGTTTGCAGGCGGCTAAACTTAAAAGTAAAATCTAGGAACATCTTCTATTTGAAACCATTTTTCTTTTGCTGGTCTGAGCCTTTCATAAGTTTCAGATTATTTTCAATATTATTTTCATTTTGAATGTTAAAAGAGGCTTTGTGTCGTTATTCAAAACTCTTTAGAGATGTGATGAGAATGTGGCTGTATAAATAATAACAAACAATGACTTGTTCTGTAGGAAAATAAATTTAGTTACCAATGACATTGTGGACTAGTAAATTAACGTTGATACTAAACTGTTAGAATTTAAATAATAATATTGAACAAAAATGAATATAGAAACTTTTAAAAAGAACTACATACTTTACCTTGAACGTTTTGGGTCCTAAACTGTATACCAGCCAACAATACAAACGTAAAATCAGGATAGACGGGATTAATAGTCTAGTTAAGACAAAGGATAGCGGAAAGTCGAACTGTTTCCTGTTAAGATTTATTATTTTTCCTTTTAAAATCTATTTTTATTTCTGTTCAGTGCTAATGGTATTGTGATCGTTTGGGAATGCCGGTAGTCATGATTTTGCACTTAATAAATCTCTGTGGCGTCGATGGCCTAATGGTACGCTTGTCTTTTAATACAAGAAGCGGTTTTGTCCAACGGGGAGAAACCTCGACTCAGATTTTGCTGAAAAAATAGGGAAAACCAGTGGCTATAAGGAACCGAAACAACCGCTATGTACCGAAATTTTATTCCTAAATCACCTGTGATAATATATGAAGCATTGTGAAGCACATTGGAGCACGGTGAACCATGGAATTGCGCTATATAAATGGTCATTTATTTCTGTATTTTAGCATGACCACAATGCTTATTTCATCTTTTTAATGTATAAAGGGATGGAAACCAACTCGACAAATACTGGACTTCCATCGTCACCCAAACACAAACGATTCATGGAAAAATTAAAGTCCAAGATTAAGAAGTATCATGGAAAATGGAAGATGTCCAAGAAAGAGGCACAAAAACTGTTTGATTTGTATTATAAATGTCAGGAAAAAAAGGTGGAAGAGATGAAAAAAGAAGAATTCCCTATCAAAGCCATCCTTGCTTTGGAAGGAGAGAGAGTAGCATTGAAATGCCACGTATGGTAAGCTCTCTTTACTTGTTCCAGAAATCCCTAAGGCTTTATTATAATTATTATCGTGCCATATTTTTTAAAGTTTCGAAATATTACAGGAAAAGATGTACACTTGTGGGGCTATGTGGTATAGTGGTACGACACTCGCCATCAGACCGGAATGTCCATGGTTGGAGCCCCGCTCTGAGCAATGCATAGTTGAGTCCTTGGAAAAAGCTCTTTTCTCACATTCTATCACAGATTTCAGATGTGAATTAAGTACTTGGCCATTAGAAACGTTTTCTCTGTCGGAAAAAATTGTAAATTTCGCCTAACGTTACATGATAAGTGTTGCTGTACGGTAGGGACTCCCTTGTAAAGCGCTTTGATCATATTTAAGAGATTTTGCCCTATATAGATGCTTAATTATTTTTACTTACTTATAAGTCCAATAACTCAAACTGTTATGGTCCGACGTGTTCTTATTAACAAGTCTAATAACCCAAAATGTTATGGACTTGCAGTTGTAATGGAAAATAATGGAGTATTTAATACTCTCAAATCAAGGCAAAGTGTTGTCCACAAAACCAATGTTCAATCAAGGCCATGATTGCATTTGAATGTCAGACTTGTAAATACGTGCACTTTGTTATGGTCTCAAACCAACGCAAAGCAATTTTTCATTACCTGAGCCCAACAATCAGCTAAATGTGCAACTAGGTCAAGCATATGATTGCAAACGGTTAACAGACCTGCAAGTGCTCAAAGCACTTTACAAGGGATCCCCAGCCAACAGCAACACTTCACATGTAGGACGGGGCATGATGCCTATTAGGCGATATTACAATCTTTTTCGAGAAAGACAATGCTGTTAACGGCCACGTAATCATTTTCACACCTGAGTACGGGGAGAGAATGTGAGTTAAGAGTGCGCCGAACGAGGCTCGAACCCAGGACCTTCCAATCCAAAAGCGAATGTCATACCACAAGAGCACATAGCCTCGGAAAAAGGTATTATATCTGCATAAATGGGACCCCGGAAAATGAATTGTGAATAATAATTATTAAAAATACAATATTTTAGTTTTTTTGCAGTGAAAATAATTGTAATATTTCTCTGCCATTAGGAGTTGAAATGAATTCGTTTCTATAAACTCAATTTCCAGCACCTCGTCCGTCCCGACATAACACCACTTTGAGCCGATGGCTCACAAATAATATGTACACGTAGCTTAACACTAAATTGCCTTTCCAACCATTTCCATCACCTCGCAACCATCATATCTAATGAATTTTACGTTTAATTTATCATTGACTTTGTTGATAAATTGAAAGTCTGGAATTTTCATGTTACTTGACTTTGCAATAGTATTTTTAAAAAGCAAACAAACCAAAATTAGCGATACATTTGGGATTAGTTCATTAGAAGTAACAATATTGAAGCAATCAATTTTTATTGGATAAATCTATCTTTCGGAGATAACTCAAACTTGTTTTTTAAATATTATTATTTAATTAATAACTTAGCTTTTAATTTGGCCTCCAGCTATCGTCCGGATCAACCTAAAGAAGTGCAGGAAGCTCAGTGGCAATTTCTACGTCACGAAGACACCGGTTTGAGACCGGTAAACAACAACAAAAACCACAAGATCAAAAAAGACAATTCTCTTACGATCAAAACTGTTGATATTCAAGATGCAGGTTAGTTAAAGAACGATTTCAGATCAATAAAACATTTTCTGAGTTCTCAATGACATGTGTGATGTTGAGGATGAAACAAATTCCGTGATATTGAGCGTCGTCAGTAGAAGGGTGGAGGAAACGGTCGCAAAACTCTGACCACTGCGTTGTTTTTTTGTTGTTTTTTTATTATTTTTTTTTTTTTGCTATTGTTTATTTTTTAATTTCATAAAGCAATTTACACATCTGACCCCAGTCTACTAATGTGTGAATAAGTAATTGGATATAAGCAGAAACGGAAATTCTAAGAGCGCGAGCATGACAAGTGCGGCTAACAGACGACTGACATTGAATAATAAATGAAAATGTAACTCTATTTGGCCTATTAGGGAAATAAAGAAAGCATTGTGAAGCACATTGAACATGAAGAAACCATGAAAACGCGTTGTGGCATTCATTGTTCATAGTTATTTATTCATTTTAGATATATAAAATCATGGATATTTTTTAAGGGTGGGTGCGGCATAAAGACCCATTTTTTTATATTTTCCAAGCAAATTGATTCAAACTTCACACAGCAACTTGTAATAAAAAATAATGGAGAAATATGACGTCATTAAAAAAAAAAAAAAGTTCGTTGCCATGGTAACGGCCGCCATCTTGGATTTGTTTACATAACTTTGAATCAATATTTCGAGACTATTTACAAAGATAAAAGCATATAACTTTGGAAATAAGTTACTTATCCAAAGACAAATACTTCCTATTGATGATTTTTTGATTAGTGAAATACTTTTTAAAATATAAATGGCTATTTCTCCACTGTGGTAAAAGGCAAGACATAATGAGCTTTTTGTAATTCACCAGAAAGAGGCTGAATACAGTTTCGTTTGTTGTTGTTTTTGTTTTGTTTTGTTTTTTAATTTTTAATTTATTCATTTATTCTTTTACCTGCGCTTTGCAGATTGTAAGCATCATTTAACACTACTTCATTTTTTTAAATAAACACAAGGTAAATTCGGTGACGCCTATTTATTATACTGTTCCAAGGGAAATTAGGTTTGGTCTCGCTCAGATAATAAACATCAATTTGAATGCATTGATCATTGTGTCAATAGAAACTGCTGAATGCTAATTTGTCATCTTTTTAAAAAACAAACAAACACAAATATGAATAATTGTCTGAAGTATTGGAGTTTTTTATCAACTCTATGAAATACATAATACTATTATCTATTGATTTAAAAGGTCACTTATTCTAGCACGAATAGTAATCTATTGATTTAAAACGTCCCTTATTCTAACACGAATAGTAATGTAACTGCCTGGAAACTTAAAGGGATATACGATACACTCTCAGTCTAAATTGTTCATTGTTTTCCAATTGTTTTGTATTTCCGAGCAACTAGCAACCATTTGCCAGAGCTCTCTTTTCGATTCCAAGAATTTCCGATAAATATTTTTGCTGATTACAAGATTACTCTGTTGCAGGTCAATATTTCTGTCTGGAAAAGCAAGACTATGCAGCTGTCTATCAGTTGGACGTCTTCCTCAAAGACAAAAGAAAATACGTAAGCTCTATATAAAGCATTGGCTCGTGTTTTGGTGACATCGATTGCCACCATATTGATATCCAATTTCAAAAGAAAAAGAAAAAGAGAGGGAAATAAAGACAAGAAAAAAAAACAAAACAAAACAGGTCTGATCTTACACAATGGTATAATTATAAATAGTATAGTACCAATTTTAAATGGTAATCATTACTTATAGTGTGAGTGTCAATCGTCAGCACTTATATAGTCACAAAAGTAAACTTCAGCAAGCGTCATTTTCACTCCTAGAATCAAACCAAAAACCTAAAGAGGATCGAACAATTGTAATGGCTTTGTAATATATTACAAACCCAACTCAAAAATTGAGATTCCCTTTAGTCCTCATCAAGAAATATTTTTTCTCTAGAGTCTATTTCAAGGTATCAGCAACAGTGTTACCCCGCAATGTACCCTAAGGCAAAGTGATTTGCTCAAGGTCTTACAGCGTGACATGGAATCGAACTCGGTACCCCCTGAGTCCAAAGGAAAGACATTTTCGCTGTGTCACGCTGCTCGCAGCTACATCTACAGACTGGTTCTAGGGCCACTTACTTTGCTTTAGGTAGAATTTACAAATCTTCCGTTATTAAACAAAATAAGCCTTAATACTTATTTATAGTAGAACTATTCTTTATATCATAGTAGGAAACAGTTCGCAAGTATCAGGGGAGGTAATCTTAAAGACTGGTTTCCTTCCAGAGTTTTATGAAATTATGTCCCATTCATTTAAACGATTATGATATTCTGCACGGCAAGAGAGTCATTGTGCGAAGAAACATCGTATTTTGTTGTTTTGTTTTGGTTTTTTTTTTTCAATTGGCTGTTTTTTGTTTTGTTTTTGTTTTTATGAAGTTCCTCGGAAAACTGTTCTCGAACAAGTCAGAATTCATATTATTTCACACTTTAAGTGTTAAGCTTAGAATTCAGATTTAACCGTCAGGAATTCCGTTTTAAGCGCCAGGTTTATCATTAATATAATACCGTTTTAGAGCGGTTAGTAATGTATATCTTCCCAGGTGATCATGGGCACGGATCGCGTTATGAACGACAGTATTTTACCTGACAACAATCTCCATGTGTTTACTATGTGGGCTGAGTGGGGAGATTGCAACACTTGTGGAAGGATAGGACAGAGGAAGAGAATCGGACAGTGTACCGTCAAGGTAGGTACTCTTTTATAGCAACAGCAAACTCTCTGATCCCGTGCACATATATCACTCACCGTCTCAAAACGGTATTGTGTAGTAATGATTTGGACTCCGTAAATTGGCGGTGTAAATTTGAGTCTCTGTAAACGGATCTTTACTCAGATTCTCTCAACGAAAGTGTAAAATGGGTCCTTGGTGAGTGACTGAGTTGTCTGTGTCCAATAAAAATGGTTACAGATGTCATACGTTAAATGTTGTTGTTGGCTTGTGACCCTTTGTACAGCGATTTGAACGCTTTCAGTGGATACTGTGCCATATAAACGGTTATGTTACTGAAAGTGACATCCTATGAATCGAGTTGAATGCGATGATTTGCTATGACGGTTTGTTTTGGGGTTTTTTTTTTGTTGGTTTTGTTTGTTTGTTTGTTTTTCTTTTACAGAAAATCAAGGCAAACAAACCCGTGTTGCCTCGTGACCATCCGTTGATGGCTTTGTATCCTGAAGGGATTCCATGCCACTCCACCGCCCTTCCTCGGTTTTTACGTCATCTGCCCTTCATCGGAATGAGACACAGTGAAACTCTGGTCAAGACATGTATGGAAGACTGTCCCACTGAACCTCCCCAGATTACTGGCAAGAATCGTCTTTTCTTTTTCAGCCATTTTCTTTTTGGTGTTTTGGTCGTAAATGTGATGCTACTTTTTTCTCTCTTACTTATCCGACTAAGCGAACAACTGAGCTTGGACCTTCAGGCTTGTGTTATGTCATAGGTGTTGGATGTATTATGTAGTTTTTCCAGGTGACCGTACGGTGTGTTACCGTTGCTTTTTCTCTCGGCCATACGAGTAGCATTTACTCAATGAATATACTTATGATTATTCGTGACATTGTTCATTGCTATATAGAATGTTGGGGCTTCTTGTAAAGCGCTATGAGCCTATTGTTATAAGGTAAAGAAGTGTTCAGATGTAATTTATGTTATATCTTGATGCATTCATATTTATCTCGAGGATTTCAACTATGCAAACTGCACAACATTGCAATATACATAATCTGTCACGTGGATCGATAAACTGCCCGTCACAAACTGATGCCAGATATTTATTCACACCTTTCGAATTTTGCCCTCACAAGCTCATTCACAGCCTTAGTTCCATGGAGTCGGAGTTTATCTCGGTTTCTATAGTGTAAAATTGACAATAGGAATTGCTTGCTACCCTTTGTATATGGCGCTATGCTATCCCAAATTGCTTTTCAATAGATCTAACAGATCCAGCCACCCGATCTATTTTGGGTGGACTGGGCGAAGGGGGTTTGAGAAGAAAATCTCGACTGTATCCAGGATCCATCTCAGTCCTTTTGCGTGAGACGTGAATGCTCTATAAGTCACTAGGCAGGATGTCCTCACAAGGCCACAGACTTGTTGGTTTGAAATAACAACGTGTTTATTTTTTTAATTGGCAGCAAGACTTTTACTTAATAAAATAATAATATGGCAGATATAGATGATCCTCATCTTTTCAGAAAATGAAGATTGTAGTTTTTTCTCATTATATGGCAGTATTCTCTCTTTGTCATCCACAAATGCACCATTATCCGTGTTCCCATAACCTAAGTTATGAAATTGCATTTTATAGATGAGAGAGTGAATGAGAGAAAGAAAGAAAGAAAACAAACAAAAAAAAAAAAAAAAAACAAAAAAAAAAGAGAGAGAGAGAGAGAGAGAGTCTATGCATGTACTTCTCAAATTATTTTTATCTCTACAGTCACAGACGAAAATGGCAAGGTTATAGACGTACTTGAACCTGGGTTCTACCCGATAGATTCAAAACCCGTACTCCCTAAACCAGTCAAAAGGAAAGTCCTGTATGAACCAGAGGGTTCTCACCTTGTTCTCAACTGTCCAATGTAAGAATAGAAAAATCATATATCTGTTATCATCATTGACTTTTGCTCACAAGTCATTTGATTTTGATACACCATTCTATTTTGTTCCATCTAGAGTTCACATAAAGCTTTGCAAGCGTAGTTTCAGTATTCTATTGCTTTACATTATATTTTACGATTTAGACGAAGAGACCAATAACGACTAAACTATGACTTCATTTAATACCAAGTCGCATTGCAAATATTTCTATTTTGGGGAAAAGTAGTTAGTTCTGCATTTGTAACCGATTACAAAATGGGAAAATTGTGACTCGCCCTCTCGAAGCGGTATAATGTCGGAATGAAGCAGATAATAAAAAGTGCCTTAATGTTAACATGTTCGTAAATATGAAATTATGGCACCAAACAAAATGATATTAATTTCGGTAATGAAAAATAAAAATTAAATCAAAGCCTCATGCCTCTAAGTCAACCCGATATAATACCTTTTTGAGGCGATAGGTCACACGTATAATATGAAAGAAATTCGTCGTTATTGAGGTAAATAAATTATACATAATGTTAAATTTACAAAATTGATCTTTGCATGAATGTCAACATGTTTTGTTCTGAGAGGCGTCAATGGCCCAATTGTCATTTTATCTTGTACTTGTAGTTCATTTATTTGTGTGATAATAAAGCGATAATGAGCATTATCAGTAACGGGACGGGTGACAATCAGCGGCACACACATCTATAACTTTAACATTGAGCAAGACACTTACACATAGTTTTTTTTTTCTCATTTCGTCGGATGTAGGTATGAGGGAATAATTAGACAAAGTAAATAGTTTAAAAAGTAGTTTAGTTTTCAAAAAGGATTCTTGAGGGCCAGTAATTCGTTCTAGTTTTGAGGGTTTTTTTCTGTCGATGGACTTTGGGTCTGTATCTTGCAAACGCGTTCTGATATAACATATTTTACATCAATGCCTTTTCCCCAAATGTCGAATGAATTTTAAAACTTTTCGGTACTCACAGAGACAAAAAGAAATCGTTGATTCGTTGGATGCGTGGAGAACGTGAGGTAGATCCTTCCACAGTCAACCGCCAAACCCAAGGAAGAGTGTCTATAGACCAGCTAAACAGGCTTCATCTCAAGCCCCTGCTCCTTAGTGATACGGCAGTATTCAAGTAATGTAAACTTGCAATGATTCATTTATCTTTTTTTACTCTGTTTTTGTTTTGTTTTTGATTTAAAAGATGAAAATACTTGTTGCTGCATATTGAAATGTGACCAATCGTACCAAACAGGGATCCTTGTAGCCCAATTGGTTGAGCACTCGCTTCACACGCAAAGGGACCGAGATTTTTCTGATCCACCTGTCCTCCCAGAAGTGATTGGGTAGCTGGCTCTGTTAGATCTGGCGAAAAGTGCTTTGCGATAGACTAGCGTCCTACCCATAGGATAGCAAGCAATTACCATGTCTATTTCACTCTATGGAAACCGGAATAAACTCCGGCTCTATGAGCTCAAGGGCTCTTAAGGACTACTTTTAAAAATCGTCTCAAACGTTGATTTTAGTTTTTCTTTAGATTTAGTTAAAGTGAACCTGATGCATAAAACTGAATTTTTAATCTTCTAACTTGACACTGTGAATTAACATTAATGACGGGGACCTAGACTTTGCCTATTTATCTTTTAAAATATTTTAGAGATCATTTTGACTTAATAGGTCAATTTGTATTTTATTTCACGCATTCCGACATAATACTAGATTGGCAGAGTGAGTCCAAAGTATACTTTTATTTTCATGTTTTGAAATAAAAGAGGGTGGCAGAAAGTGACTGAATGAAAAGAGCGTCCGATTTACGTATTAATCATACAGATGCCACAGAATGAATAATATGTGGTGAATTGCACTTCCCGGCAACATAATCCACAATCTGTATATCGGCATTTAATAATAAATGGCATTTATAGAGCGTTTCACCCCGTTGTCACAGGCTCTAAGCGCTTTATAGTGATATAAAACAATACATATTACAGTAAGACAAGTGTTGATAGAAAAATGATACGAATTCAATTTAACAACAAAACAGGATAATAGTATTGCAACTTACGACGTAAAAAAATAAAACTTTAAGCGAGATTTGAAAGTTGTCAACGAATCCGAGCATCTCCAATGTGATGGGAGAGAGTTCCAAAAAATGGGGAGCCGAACATTGAAAAGATTGCTCACCTATTTTACACAACGTCTTACGTTTGACAAAGATTGGTTGGTCGTTTGTGCATTATGTCGGGATAAAATGACAACATGTGAATATAAAGCTAAAATAATTATAATTATGAAATTTTGGCTTCATGCTCATCAAGAAATTAGATTTATTCGTTTCAACAAAACAAAAAGGCTTTTCCCAAATTTCCTATTTTCTGCTATAAATTCATCATTCCGACATAATATCCTTTCGAGACGATAAGTCACATTCTATCCCTGCCCTGACTGCTTCCTTCCTCTTTTTGTTAGCATTTCTAAGACTTTTCACATTTCAAATACAAAGTCACAGTGGTAGCCTATATTAATATTTACGGGACTCTAAACAAAATTATTATCAAAGCGTATAGAAATGGAAATTAATAATGCAAGATGAATGTAAAAAATGAAATGATAAAACACAGATGAAAGCTTATTGGGCTAAATGAATGAAAAACAAAGAAAGTTTGTTTAGGGGTTTTATTCATGTGGGTTAACATTAGATTGTTGATGGTTGTAGGAAGATTAGGTTACGGTAACCTGGAATTGACCCGAAATATTCTGGTTCCCATCAATTAGCCAAGTTGCTGAATGTCGTAAAATTGAGTGATTCCATTATTTTTTAAAAAATATTTTTCTACGTCATATAAACATAACAGAAGTCAATGGAATGCTACAATAAACGCTATATCTTTTGTTTTATTTGTGTTTTTAATAGCAACAAGAGATATTCAATTTTACGACATTCAGAAAACTGAATGATGGGCCCGAGTGTTTTGGGTAATCCAACGTTCCCTGTACGAAAGATTCAGTACCACCTATAGATTCCACAAACCCTCGCCTTCGTCCATCACATCGTCATAGCTGAGACCGACTTCCTCGTAGTCTTTTTCTAAGGCAGCTAAATCCTCCCTAGCCTCATTGAATTCACACTCCTCCATCCCTTCAGACGTATACCTGTAACCGGAAATATCACAGATCTTTGTCAAGTCAATTACAATAAAATGATAAACATCATTAACCTTTAAAGTGACGTTTGGGTTTGCTCTAACCTAAACATTTTTCATTGCAGCACACAGAGTCCCTGGAAAAAGCTTTTTACTCTCATATTATCACGATACTCAAGTGTGAAATGAGTAATGGCCGCTAACAGCATTGTCTGAGTCGGCATAAAGCGTATTGTAATGGCGCCTAAAAAAACTGAACGCAATACCCTATATTATTAAATATCACTTTCCAATTTATTTGATATGTATATAGCATCTGACATATACAGTTTCATTATTTATCTTACAGTCTATCATAGATTCAAAATTAGCAACATTTTATCACAGATATCATGAAAACGTACCAATGAACAAAGGCCCTTTTTGCAAATAACAAATCAAACTTGTGATCCACTCTCGCCCAGGCCTCTGCGATGGCTGTCGTGTTGGCCACAGAGCAGAGAGCCCTCAGCACTTTAGCCAAGTCACCACCAGGTACCACAGTTGGAGGTTGGTAATTGATACCGACTTTGAAACCAGTTGGGCACCAATCGACAAAGTTGATGAACCGCTTTGATTTTAGTGCTGTGATAGCTGCATTGATGTCTTTGCCAACGATATCGCCGCGGTAAAGAAGACAAACGGCCATGTACTTTCCCAAACGTGGGTTGCATTTCACCATCTGGTTTGCGGGTTCAAATGTTTCATTTGTGATATCAGTTGTCGTTAGTTGTTGGTGGTAAGCCTTTTCGGCAGTCACCACAGGGGCGTAAACGATGAGGGGGAAATGGATACGAGGGTAAGGGACTAGGTTCGTTTGGAATTCGGTGAGATCAATGTTTAGAGCGCCATCAAATCTCAAAGACGCTGTCAAGGCTGATATGACTTGAGCCAACAAACGGTTTAGATTTGTATAGGTCGGTCTTTCGATGTCCAGATTCCTGACGCAAATATCGTAAAGAGCTTCGTTGTCGAGAAGGAAAGCGCAGTCTGAAAATTCTAGCGTGTTATGAGTCACCAGAACAGAGTTATAAGGTTCTACTACAGCTGTACTGATAAACGGGGATGGGTAAACACAGAATTGAAATTTGCTCTTTTTGCCGTAATCCTCCGATAATTGTTCCATCAGTAAGGAAGTAAAGCCCGACCCAGTCCCGCCACCAAAGCTGTGGGACACGAGGAATCCCTGTAACCCACTACAGGAGTCTGTAATTCTACGAAGTCTATCCGAAACAAGTTCTAGAAAATCCTTTCCGATAGTGTAATAGCCACGAGCGTAATTGTTGGCAGCATCTTCTTTACCTGAAATGCAATTGGTCAATCCATGAATAGGGTTGTATTTTGGAATGCATTTGTGTACTCTATCGGTTGTATGGTTCTCCATTTAAATGTTGAAATGATTATCATTAAGAATCATCATCATCATCATCATCATCATCATCATCATCATCATCATCATCATCATCATCATTATCATCATCATCATCATCATCATCGTCGTCGTCGTCGTCGTCATCATCATCATCACCATCTTCTTCTTCTTCTTCTTCTTCTTCTTCTTCTTCTTCTTCTTCTTCTTCTTCTTCTTCTTCTTCCTCTTCTTTTTCTCCGCCTCCTCCTCCTCCACATCTTCTCATCTTTCTGGTTTTGTTCCACCCTTCCCTCTATTTCACCCTACTTTTTGTAAAAGTAACGTTTAAAAAAAAATTAAAAATTCACACGTTCTTGACCATGATTAGCGTGCTAAATGTCGTAAAATTTAGTGACTCCTCTTTAAGAAAAAATTAAATTATTTGGTCTGGGTCACACAGTTCTACTGTCTACCATTACCTTGGAGTACGTTACAGGTCCACAAAACATTCTAAATATGTATCAATATTATTTTCAAAAACATGAAAGATAAATAAAATAAATAATCTTCGACATTCAACATACTAAGTGATGGGCACGAGTCTTCTGGATCATCAAACGTTTTTTTAATGAAATTATATCGTATCAAATTAAGGAGTTCCCTTATAAGGTGAATGTTGTTGTTCTTTAAAGTT
>NC_088360.1:6950342-7015342 GCF_034508935.2 Berghia stephanieae | reverse complement strand
GAATATTATTACCATATTCACGTTGTTATCAATGCATTTATAGAGGGTATGTGACACGCAGAAAGATGTTAAAAACTTCCTACAATGAAACGAAAAATAGATAAATAAATATAAATAAATAAAAGATAAATAAATGTTGCCTAATCGTCCCCGAAAGAAAATTATCTTGAAGGTCTATTCCAATGGAAAATTGAAATAACCAAGGCATCAGCCGCTGTGTAACGCCTTGTAAAGAACCAGGGTGAGGTGACTAGCTCAAGAACACAAAGTTCGACGGGATGTAGCCATTTCCTTATGAAAGAATTTCATTCATGCATTCACCTCTCTCTCTCTCTCTCTCTCTCTCTCTCTCTCTCTCTCTCTCTCTCTCTCTCTCTCTCTTTCTTTCTCTCTCTCTTTACACCCTCTCTCTGTTTCATCATCATCATCATCATCACCATCATCACCATCACCATTATCATCATCATTATCATAACCACCACCGCTACCACTGCTACTACTACCACCACCACCACCACCACCACCACCATCATCATCATCATCATCATCATCATCATCATCATCATCAACACCATCGTGGTCGTTATTAAAATTCCTCATCTGTACCAGTGGGACCACTTTTTGCTATCATTATTATCTATATTGTGATCTAATGCATCAAACATATATTTATATTAAGTTTCCATTCAATACATCCGCACTATTACCACATCGATTCATGTGAAGTTACCACCTGTAACTCTGAGGTGCTTAAATGTCAAGTAAAATTGTAGTTCATTAGAACATTGATTATGATTTAACTATTTTAAAAAAATCATTGTGAAATTAGATTATACTCAAATCGAATTCCAAATTAATAGTAATATGATTTCGTATTTCTAAGACCATTATTTTTGACTATTCTAAATTATAGAAATTATTCGTGTTACTATCCATTCTAAGCATTTCAATATTTAAACTCAAATTTGAAAATAAAACAGAAAACGAAGTGAATTAGAATTGAGTAAAATAAAAACTCGTGTAAATTTACAATTTCCCCCCAAAACTGTGAAAAGTACGGAGACTTCTTTTTTTCTCAAAAATACTCAATTGTATGGAAATGCCAAACTAGTGAGCAGGCACTGGTATAAAGATGTGTATGAAATATTGCTGGAAAAAAAAAGAAAGAAAAATACAAGAAAAAAAATAAACATCCCTCAAAATTTCAGCCTGCCTCGACCACATTTTGGATGGAGGGGTAAGTATTTTTTCTTGAAAATTTCTTCTGCTTTATCTTTATGTTCTGTTTTATATCTATCATTTCAGATTTTTATTGATTTCTTTTGCCGTATCTAGAGTCGTTAGATTTTGTTAATGAATTTCATTTTTGGTTCCATAAACCATACTGCATAGTTAGCATTTCCTTGTCAGAATGTAACTTTTTATAATGACTTTACGACAATACAAACATATTATTGCCAACATTTTGATTGGCGAACGTATGACATTCGAGGAATGCGACTTTTAAAAAGTGCACAGAGAATCTGCTATTAACTAAAATGACTGTATACTTAGTGAAGGTGAATGTGCATACATGCAATAAATGCTGTCAAAATATATAGAAGTTAGAAATAAGCGAAGTTCTTTACTATTTCCATAATCAAGCAAACACATTTGGGACGGGATTGTGAGCGTACAATGTACTGTAATAAAGGACTTAAAGAGAGGGGCAAAGCTAGGTGGATTTTAGTGTGGTTGGTAATAAATAAACAATATTGACAGTAATATAAGAGAAATCAGAGACCACTATTTCAACAAAAAATAGATGTATTCTCTATTGTCCTCGGTGGTGAGTGCATCACGATTTAGGAACAGACTAAGGGAATTGCGTAGAATTAAGTTTTACCATTAAAAAAAATAAAGATGGGCATATTATTTAGTTGGTTAGAGTTTGAGTAGTTTATCTGAGGTCTTTAGAGCTAATAAATTATAATAAAATGCACGTATAAACATAAAAATTAAGTGTATTCTAGTGAAAATTATTCAATTCTAAATTATTCATTTCTTTTTTTTTTTTGTTTTTGTTGTAATAATATATTTATCTGTTGGTTTTATTTTTAGCTAAGGAGTTTGCACAATATTTAAATTATTATCATCATTTTTATTTTCATCATCATCATCATCATCATCATCATCATCATCATCATCATCATCATCATCATTGCTAATGTACATTTTAAGCAACAAACTAGAAGTGCACAGAGATTGAACTTTTTTTTACCCAAGAAAAAACCCCAGACAATGTGTTCTTGTTTGCTGGATATCAAAAGTACGGCAATGGAGATAGAGATGAAGCATAACTAATCAGGGGACTAATATCGAAGGTCTGATTTCTGGTTTTGAACCCAATGCTGGCGTGGAATTCCATTAGCAAATACTTCAGCGCCAGCACATTTATTGAAATAGTTTCTGTTGTTCATTCGGGGCTCCAACCAATCAGCAATGAGTCGTCCCCAAGGGTACCCCAATCCTGGGTCCTTGATCGCCGCCAATGCGGACTCTAGTTCCTCAAACACCACGAGTGCTGAGTTGTTCGACAGCTGGTAGACATGTTCTACTTTGCCATATCTGAAATAAGACATTGAAACTAGATGTAACAAATCGGTTTAAAATGCCAAAACGTTTGAATCAGCCAGATGTTTACAATTTGAATTATAATCAAAATGTTAAGACACTGAGTTAAGTTTTCACATGTCATTGAGGATAATAAATATATGAAGTTTATTAACTTTCCCTTTACCAACCATGGTAGGATTTTTCCCGCAACTTCACACCGCCCCACGCAAAAATATATTTTTCTTACTAAAACAGAAAAGCAACTACGTCCTATACATAATTTTGTTCAGCAAAACTAGGTCTACAACAGTATCAAGTTTTTATAGTTATAACAAACATGTTTTTAAAAAGTTGGTTCGTCTTAGCGAATGTGACGATTTTTCTATAGTTGATGAAAAGGGGGATCAAGAGACAAATACTAAATTTTCACTTAACTGGTAATTTTCTATGTACAATCTTTATGTTGGCATCAAGTTCGTCCCGATGGAATGCTGTATTGAGACTATAGGTCACAGTGAACAATTTGTTAGGACTAGGACAGTCTCTTTTGAGAAAGGTAAAATATATTTTTTAAAGCGGAACATCCACATAATGTGCTCAAAGACCTAACAAGGGTCCCCTATCAACAGCAAAATTTTACATTTAGAACGATATATGACACTTTCAAGGCACTAGTCATATTTTTGGACTTAAACTACTCTTTAACATGTCAGTTAATCCTCTTTTTTTAACTTATCAACAAAAAATATAGAGTATATTCGGGAGCGATAACGTAAACGTCGATAAAAGGCCTGTAAGATAAATCAAAAACATGTAAATGGAACTAATTTATCAAAGAACCACAATGAACAAATAAAAATAAAATAAAAATTGTAAATCTTAAAAAATACATAGGTTACTTTGTGAGGTAGGCATATAAATCCGACGCCTTATAGACGGTGGATCGTCTATGTAGAATCCACCTTACTTTGATGGTGCTCAGTGACATAGAATTTAGAGGAGCTTTTATAAATGATTTTACTGCATCGGGGCGAATTCTGAGGTTAAGGAAAAATGAGTTACAGATAAGTATTATAGTAACATAAACAACACAGTATAGGAATTATAGATACTACTATAAGAAGAATTTTATGATCATTATCACCACCACCACCACCACCATCACCATCACCATCATCATCATCATCATCATCATCATCATCATCATCATTATTATCATTACAATTATTACCAGTAACATTGTGATTATCTATCCATCCATCTATCAATATTTTTTACGAATGGTGCTAGTATTAAATGTCAGCACAAGATCGTTCCATTTACTTGAATCTAATTCGGAGTCAAAGGCTAGAAAACTTACGATTTCCCAACAATCTTCAGGTGTTGACTATTCAAAGGCTGCTTCTGTATTGGCAAGAAATAGTTGTGGTAATAGCTCGGGGGTCCTATTTGGAAACATGCCAATGAAAGAGACAAAATAGTTCAGACAGCTTTGATGACAACCAAAACAAATTGTACACACCACCACTATCAACAACATCATTCACAACAACATCAACAAAAAAACAAGAACAATAAACAATAATTATACAATACTACATACAAAAAGTGTTACTTGCTTTTATCCTTTTGAATAAACCCATGTTACTTTAATTTACTTGACGTCCTTGACTTAAAGCTGTTTGCTGGCTAGTCGACCGACTTTGCAGACTTATTGGCCTACTCGATTTCTGTACTGAGGAATCTCCATTCCTGTCTGTTTAATGTCAATTCTCTGATGTTGTTGAGTGCCATGGTTAATGTTGATCGTAGATTGAGGTTGGTAATTATTTTAGATAAATTCCAATGAGGTGATCGAGCATGTTTTGTGTATTCTACTTGAGCAATGACAAATTACCAAGACTTCAAATGACTTAAATTCACAAGAAGGAAGCGTTAGAGGCTAAAGAGTTTTGCTCCTTGCTTTTGACAAAACCAAGGCTTTAAAATGTATTACAAATCTTTGGTACAAAAACCTCTTTACTTACACATTTTATTCTTGTTAATGTGAATTTCCTCCGAAAGCAATGCTAAATTTGCTTGAGTTAGCCGCTATAAATTATGATGATGGCAATGATGATGATAAGAAGAAATCTAATTATACTGATTGTGATTGTGATGGTAATGATGATTATGTTGATGATGCTGATGATGACGACGACAACGACGATGACGATTATGATGATGATTATAATGATGATGATGATGATGATGATGATGATGATGATGATGATGATGATGATGATAATGATGATGATGGTGGTGTTGGTGGTGGTGGTGATGGTGGTGTGATGATTACCTTAAATTTCTTATTACAGTAGTATCTATAATTCCTATACTGTGCTATTTATATTACTATAATACTTAACCGTATCTCATTCCTTCCTTAACCTCACGACATTTCAGAATTCACCCCGATGCAGTAAAACCATTTATAAAATCTCCTCTAAATCCTATGTCACTGAGCACCATCAAAGTGAGGTGGATTCTACATAGACGATCCACCGTCTATAAGGCGTCGGATTTGTACGCTTACCTCACAAAGGACCCTGCGTTTTCTATATTTTACAACTTTGATTTTATTTTTATTGGTTCATTGAGAGTTTTTGCCAAAGAAGTCCCAGATTTGAGAGTTTTTGCCAATATGAGGGTCATTTTAATGGATCAATGTTTGAAGGGCAGGAAGAGTTTTCCCAGAGTACGGCAGTTAACTGGCTAAAATTCGATATGTCAATGAAGGAAAGGTTTTCTGGTCAAGTGTTTGTCAGTATACGATTGTAATGCTTTAGACTTTATTTTTAATATCATACGAAACTTACTCTCTGATTCCGCAGAGAAAATGAGTCCAAAGTAATCGTGTGCTGGTGCGGGTTTCTGTAGACAAAGGATAATAAATGCAAGAAAGTTTTGATGACATGTAACAGGACTGTTGTGTTCATATTCAACATTTTCTTCCATTGGGGCTTATTGAACTTATCAAGTCTTGGAACAGCCATTTATACTAAGGTACTCTTTTAAACCTGAATATAGTGGGATAAAGGGTGATCGATGTTTTTCTAGGGAACGTTAACGTTTGGGGAAAGGAAACAAATACTATTTATATATATAATTAATGATTAACCACTTTGCAAGAGCATAACCTTTCATTAAACTCGAGCCATTTTAACTACTCGAGACAATGACGGTTAAATATTTACAGACGGGTTTGATTAGAATTATAACCTGAGGTTAAATCTTAACACATTCACCAAGAGTACAGAAATTGCGATGCGAATTGAGCTTCAATAACTCGGGCTTTGATATAGTCAGATATCGTTTAATCTTAGGTTTATAGTTTTTACATCTCACATGGGTAATCCTTTCTTTAAAAAATATAGCATTGTGGAGAACATTGTGCTTATTTCAGTCAATAAAAAAATGATACGGCGCACAACTCTACTGAAAGATTTGAAAATTAGAAATGTATTTTTTACAGATAGATAAACAGATAACTTGATTTCCTTTTTCAATTTAAAGTCAGTTCGTTGAGTCACACAGATATCATAAAATACGTACCGACGACACTAACACTCTAAAAATCAACCAATTTCGTCACTGTAAAAAGTTGTCAGTTTGCTTCATCTATTTATGACATCAAGTATTATTATTACTTCCGTTGTGTTGTTGATTTAGCGGTGATCAGTCTTGTTATCTAGTAGTATGTTCTAATTGCGTGTATGTTTGTGTGTGTTCGTGTGTGTGTGTGTGTGTGTTTGTGTGTGTCTGTTGTGTGTGGTGTATATATGTGTGTGTGTTGGCATTTTTCAGCAAATCGGGGCATTCATAGTGATATTATTCACTTGATCACATGAAGGTATTCGGATTTACACAAATTTTAAACAAGTTTCACCGATTAACAACGTCAACTAATATTACTGCTGATATTACGGTCGTTTTTATGCCATCGATGTGATAATTATTGCCCTGGGAAATATTTAATTAAACGTTGTCGGCAAACTGTCAATTGTATCTGTCTAGCTTCTAGCCCCAACGAACTTGATATTTTTCTCGTCTGCTTCAGATTTTCATTTGACCTCACATAAGTTAGGTAAAGTGGAGACATTCCAAAAGCTCCTACATCCCCAGTATTCTTTCAATTTGTATTTTCACCGTTGATCTTTTGTCAGGCGTTTATTTATTCAATTTGTCATCATATAGATTTGTGAGGATTTTTTTTCTATTAGGGTTAGTCATAAGGCTTAGTAAAGGTGCTAGGGGGGAGACATTCCGAAAGCTCCTACTTCCCCAGTATTCTTTCAATTTGTATTTTCACCGTAGATCTTTTTTCAGGCGTTTATTTATTCAATTTGTCATCATAAAGAAGCATTTAAAAAACTATAGAACAAACCTTGATAGATTTGTGAAAGTTTAAAATTTCCTAATTTGACCATTGTTTTGATTCTCGGCCGCCATTTTAATTTGTGAAGTATTGAAAGGTAGTGCAAAGCAGTCCGAGGGTTTTTTTCTATAAGGGTTAGTCATAAAGCTAGGGTGTTTATTTTCCTATTAGGGTTAGTTAAAGGTAGTCTAGGTTTTACTTTTTCTTGGGGTTAGTTGAGGGAATATTATTTAAGTTGTTTCCCTTTGTAGGAGCTTTCGGAAGGCCTCCCAAGTCAAGCGTGGTAAAGTCTTGTGACTTATTGATATTGATATCTACTGGCTGATAAACTAAAATCATGCCGAATAAAGCATGGCAGCGACGATAAGCACATCGATTAAAGTGTGCATCTAATCGTAATCAAGCTAATCAAGAAAATGATTCAGGCAATATCGAATGAAAATAGTTCTTTCCCCGCAAAATTGCGGGATTTTTACTAGTACTATAAAATATAATAGGAGGTTAAAGTACAATCAAGCCATGCCTTCATATGGTTATTGAAAGCAACACCAAGAATGTGGAAAGCGTGGAAACTACTTTTAAGTACCTATTCAGTCAATGCTCTTTTTATCTAATTGAATGAAAACGTTTATGCTATATCAGCGCTTCGATAAATCTTCAATCATATAAATATTTCAAAGATTTCTCGTGTTTCCCGGTATAAAAATTTGCAATTTTATAATGATGTCTAATGATATTTCATATGAGCGCGGTTATAATTAGCTGATAGTTGATAGCCGTTGACGACACATTCGATCCTATTTAACTGGTGAATTTTACCAGCAAAGACTAAATTCATTCTCAACATTTTCTTAACGATATCCCAACAATTTTTAAGTGTTCACTATTTAAAGGCTGCTTTTGTATTGGCAAGAAATAGTTGGTTTATAAACACACTATCCTGGTTGTTGTAACTTGTAATTTTTCCATACAATCACAAAGCGCCTTTCCTCGTGTTGTTTCAGATGTGTTTAACATCACATATCGATAAAATAGAATGGCTCTCAAATCGTCTAGGGAAATTCTACGTTGTTTATAGGCGAGAGAAGAACTTTAAAAAACCATATTAGGAAAATAATGCCTGCAAGTTAAACATTCTATTAAAATAAAAAATAAGCCACAAATCTGACATACGAGTCTTCTATGTATGAGTGTCTGTGATTGTGACTTGGTATGTAGCCAAAGGACTGAATCAAGCATGGAATACATTCCCTAGGTAGTGTTAAATACTTCAAACAACCAAATGTGTTGAATATAATCTAAGACATTATCAATTTACCCTGAGAGCGCTTTGAATGTCATTTTCTTTGAAACGCCGGGCAATATGGGGGTATGACTTCCTATACTTTTTCTCATGTCCTTGGATCTTCTTGGGAGGTTTTGCGCTGGGTGGTTTGTTGTGGCCGCCTGTAGTAAAAATATTTTAATAAAATAAATGTACAAAATGTAAACGTAAAGTCTCCAAGAAACAACGTGTCATTTACAATTAGTCTTAATGTTCAACATCACAACAAGCTACAGAGGCAGCAGTATTTTATTTTATTTTGCATTATTAAGCCCATCTTAAACAAACTCAGAACAATTCAGGGAATAAAATACCCTACAAAAATAACAAAAAAGCACTTTACCAAAAGTGTAACGGAACACCGATCTCTCTTCAAATATTTAAAGCTATATTGAGCCTGTGTGGAAACATCCTGACACAAGATCCTTAAATTACCAGCAAATAAAACTGTCATTCTACTTCACCAATTTGGGACCGAAATACAAAGGACGCCTTGTCACCTCATTAACATTAACCATTAACACTCAACAACGATCTCAAAAGATTGCCTAACATCTACCTCGGCTTAACATTAAGTCTAAACATCAATAACATCAGTGACATGGCATAAAACAATCAGGAATGGAGATTCCTCTGTACAGAAATCATGAGGGCCGCTGAGGCTACAAAGCGAAAAATTTTAAGTCAAGTAAGCCAAGCCCGTGTTTCCAGGGATCCCGATTGTTCAGTTTGTAGAGCATTCTTTTCATAAAAAAAAGAATGGTAACGTCCTTAAGGTTGTTTTTTTTTTTTTTTTTGCCTGTTTGTCCAACCAGCATTTATAACATAGCAGGGTCTGTTTGATAATTTAGAAAGCACTTTGATTTAAACTAGCGTCCTATCCAATGAGTAGAAAGCAAATTATCAGTCTCCGTTTAACGCTACACAAACCCGGATATACTCGGACTCTCTAGCCAGTTTGGCTCTGAAAGATTGAAACAAGCGAAAGATGCCATGTTTATTGACCGATGGACAAATGCCAGTACACATCCGTGGACGACAATAGAGCTGTCCTCTATTTTCACCACCCTATAAGGTAACACCAGATGCTCCAGTTTCCATTTTTGGAAGCCAAACGCTACTTTCAACTGATAGTTAAATGGAAACTAGTATGTCTATGAGATGATTGCGTTTGGATGTTTTATTTTCTGTCGACACTACCGTTCATGGCAAATTAATCTTAGTTTATCTTTCGTTACTTAATCAAAGTATTGTACCTATATTGTGAATATCTATGCAGTATATTATCATTTTAAATTTACCGACACAACAGTCATTTATCAAAGTCAATAGAAGCGAACTTGAAAATTACAGACATATTAGTTTAACCTATTTTTATGAAAAAGTATAGAATCAATTCTCAAAGACAAAATCATGAATCCTTTAGAATATCACAAAATTTTAAGTAATTCTCACTACTGAAATAGAGTTAAACGCTCTTGTGTACTTCATAAAAAATAGTTACTTGGTAACATTTAGATCTCTCAAATTTTAAAATATTTCTTGTCAAATATTATTTCATGTGTGACGGAGTGGCTGGAAAATAAATAGTTGGAGATACGAGCTACTTTTTTTATTGTTTATTATTATTATTATTATATATTATTATTATTTTTATTATTATTATTATTATTATTATTATTATTATTATTATTATTATTATTATTATTATTATTAATTATTATTATATTATTATATTATATTATTATTATATATTATTATATATTAGTATTATTATGCGGCTATGTGGTCTAGTTGTCTGACACTCGCTTTTGGATCGGAAGTTCCTGGGTTCGAGCCTTGCTCGGCGCATAGTTGGGTCTTTACTCACATGCTCTCGTCATACTCAGGTGTAAAATGAGTACCTGGTTGTCAACAGTGTTGTCTATGTAAGGAAAAAAAACTGCAATATCGCCTAACAGGCGTCATGTCTTGTTCTCCATGTTACTTTTGCTGTTGGTCATTGACCCCTTGCAAAGCGCTTTGAGCACTTTTAGTGTATATTGCGTTATATAAAAGCTCAGTTATTATTATTATTATTATTATTATTATTATTATTATTATTATTATTATTATTATTATTATTATTATTATTATTATTATCATAATCATCATCTTCATCATCATCGTCATCATCATCATCATCATCATCATCATCATCATCATCATTATTATCATCATTATCATCGTCATATCATATACTTTATCAGGTTTACAATAACTAAAATGTCACGTTGCAGGTCAAGTTTACTTTAAATCACTTTCAAACTTCACACTCTCATATAAAACCGCTTTGATGGTGGTTTGTCAAATTTTATGGAGAAACTCAAAACATGATGATGACAAGTGTGAGGTCGTAGAGTTTTTGAGGACGGATGTTGACAAAGAGGATTGAATAGACACGGCTGTTGGTGTCTGCAGCCCGTCTATCACTTTAGTGATTGATTGATTGATTGATTGATTGACTGATTTATTTATGTAATGTAGACCATGCCAATAAAAAAGAAGAGTAATAACAGACAAACCTATCAAAAATGTATTTAATTAAAGCACCATTTTTGAGAATGGTTTCAGTCAATTTTGTTTATGAAATGTTTGTATTGTTTGTACCACTTCTATTCAAATTGCAATCCTTTTGATAATGGTTTCAGTCAATTTTGTTTATGAAATGTTTGTATTGCTGTGTACCACTTCTATTCAAATTGCAATCCTTTTGATAATGGTTTCAGTCAATTTTGTTTATGAAATGTTTGTATTGTTTGTACCACTTCTATTCAAATTGCAATCCTTTTGATAATGTTTCAGTCAATTTTGTTATGAATGTTTGTATTGCGTTACACTTCTATTCAAATTGCAATCCTTTTGATATGGTTCAGTCAATTTTGTTTATGAATGTTGTATTGCTGTGTACCACTTCTATTCAAATTGCAATCCTTTTGATAATGGTTTCAGTCAATTTTGTTTATGAAATGTTTGTATTGCTGTGTACCACTTCTATTCAAATTGCAATCCTTTTGATAATGGTTTCAGTCAATTTTGTTTATGAAATGTTTGTATTGTTTGTACCACTTCTATTCAAATTGCAATCCTTTTGATAATCACCACTTAAGCCTTTCCAAACTCGATAAAATCAACTGAAAGCAACTTGTCTCTGTAACAATATAGTAATACAATCATTAATGATTATTCAACAAACCTGATTAAAGATAAAGATACTCGTATCACATACATAACACACACAACCAAACACATGCATATATATATATATATATATATATATTATATATATATAATATATATATATACATGTAACACTAAAAGCACTTATACACGAATACAGCTTTTATAGATGCGAGATAACAAACCTTTCAAAACCATCTCGGACATTTCTTCAGATCTTCTTTCAGCCCCCATAAATTCTCTCATTTCCGGGAGTTCTTCTTCTACTTCCTCATCCTGGATATCCACAAATGCACCGACATCATCAATCGCTTCAGCTGTTTGCATGGCTTCTGGAGCATCTGATAATTCGGCGTCTCCTGCTGCTGTGCTGTCTTCTTCCAAACCAGACACTTCGCCACCAGCTCCGCTCTCTGCAAGTTGTTCTTCTTGCTCAAAATATTGAGCGCTTTCTTTTTCACCAATAAACGGTTCTTCATCCCCTGCTTCAATTGTCCCATCCTCTGGTTGGGTCACGGGTTCAAAACCCGTTTCACTTGCGGGTTCCACTCCAATTCTTGTTTCACTTTCGACCCCTGTTTGGGCTGTCAGTTCATCAGCAATTTCAGCTGCAGGTTCGACACTCGTTTTGGTTACATGTTCTATTTTCTGTTCAGCTTCTGTTTCGCCTTCCGTTTCGGGTGGAGTTGTACCTTCCGTTTCGGCTTTTGGTTCGCCCCCAATCTCTTGTACAGCCTCGGTAGGTTCAACCCCCGTTTCTTCTGTAGGTTCAGTTTCTGTTTCGGGTGCTGGCTCAGCCTCAACTTCAAGCGTAGATTCGATCTCCGTTTTGATCTCAGGTTGAGCATCTGTCTCCGTTACTGGCTCAGAGCCCCCTTCAGCACTGGCCTCTGCATTGCCCTGCACGAACGGCGCTTCCTCTGGTTTGGTACCCTGTTGTTCTGCACTTCCTTCTCCTGCCGATGGTCTCCCTACACCATTTTCTTGTCCATTTTCATCCTCATGTGTGGATTTTGACTGTGCTCCGTTTTCCATCTTATCGTGTTGCTCTTCGCCGCTTCCACCGTCGCTTTGATGGCTTTCTTCGATCTCCATGGCTTCAGTTGACTCCATGAGTAAAGAAAATGCGTATTTTACTGCTGCGGTGGATTTTTGTCAAATGATGGGCAATAGGTAAGTTGACTGGAAAAGGAAAAAGTTGGCGATGTGTTTAACGTAAATATTTAAAAAGATTTCATATTGCCTTTTAATTTATTGTGTATGTGTGTGTATGAGTGTGAATGTGTGTGTGTATGTGTGTGTGTGTGTGTGTGTGTGTGTGAAATCTGTTTTTAAAGCCATGTTAAATCCAAATTGGGTTGCTATTATTGAGAATGGAAGTCAGCTTCAGTGTGAGTTGAAGAAGAAGAAGAAGAAGAAGAAGAAGAAGAAGAAGAAGAAGAAGAAGAAGAAGAAGAAGAAGAAAAACAGGAAGAAGAAGAGGAGAAGGAGGATGAGGAGAAGGCGGAGGAGGGGGAGGAGGATGGGGAGGAGAAGGACAAGGAGGATAGAGAAGAGGAAGAGGATAAGAGAGAGGAGGAGGAGGAGGAGGAGGAGGACGAGGACGAGGAGGACGAGGACAGTGGAGAAGCATGAGGAGATGAATGAGGAGCAGGAGGTGATGGAAAGAGAAGAGGAAGAGCGACAAAAAGATGTGGATGACAAGGTTGGACTGATAAAATTGCTGAGAAGATTAAAATAGAAATTGAGACAAACATTTATATTTTATTCCTCGGGAAGAAAAGGGTGTATTCTATGATTATAAAGTATTAATGGACAGGACATTCTGTTGCCGTGGCATTACAATCATGTATCTCGTACATCGCGGTCTTCTAGGGTAGGATAATTTTTAACGCAAATAAAACCTCAAACAAACAAACAAACAAAATGATTTTAAAAGGTCTTTTAAAAACAGCCAAAAGCAAAAGAACCAATACCATTCTAATTTCGGGAATATTAGCAAGCTAACTTTTGTCCTCTGGAAAAACTCGCGAGGACCCAGATTTGAGAGTCTTTGCCAAAATCAAATTGATCGATATTTAAAGGACGAGTTTTGTGGCCAAATTATTAAATACAAGTTTTTCCACAGAATGGCACTTAACTGGTTAATTGACGTAATCAAAAGGATTAATTGTGATTGTTGTTATTTGAATAGAGACACTGATATCCATCTGGTTTCAGTTTAGTTATAAATGTTTATCTTATCCACAATTGCACCACCAGATCAACCATTTTCTTAGATCAGCTATCTGTCAGATTAGTTTTACTCCGATATTTTGAAGGAGGAATATCATTTTAAAAACATACTCATTCAGAATTGAAGAAATATCTTCTGTTTTGTCTAGGTTGAAGGTCTATGCCCTCTTTGTTTTAGGATTAAATGACTTTCAGGTGGAGAACCTCTTAACGTGTACATGCAGTTATTTTTTTTAAGCAAGTGTCTGAGAGAGCAATGAGGACTGTCTGACATAATATTCTTATTCTCAGATCTGATAACCAAACGCATTTATTGATTAAATATTGTTGTAATGGAGTGTGAGGCCTTCCGCACGTTTCTCGCTCGAGGTATCTTCACTTTATATTATCTTTAAGTGGATCTTTTGTCAAGCGTTTATTTATCCAATTTGTCAATTTTAGAAGCATTTTAAAAAGCTGTAGAACAAATTTTACGTGCGGAAGCCCCCCCCCCTCCCCCTCCCAATGTAGTATATTTTGCGTTGGTTTAACAGCAATGAGCCTATAACAATTTGGGTTATCAGACATGAGACCTGCAAACAAGTAGGTACACGCGGGACTATCTACAGTCTAAAAGTTGGCCTTATAATATTTCGGCTATAAGAAGTTTATTAAACTTAATTCTACAGAAATAGAACCATCGTTACCCTTTTAACCAGAAGTATAGTCTTGACGTTTTATTTGACCATATTTTATTTCTTAACATCTCACGGAATGTGATTATGAATCGTTGAACACGAGAAAAATAAACAATAAGCGGAATAGACATTCTATTCAATTAGGTGCTTTCTTGTGCTGTCCGTTTTCCTTCTTGATATAACGAGAAAGAGTCCCAAGTTTCCTCAAAATGAAGTGATTCTCAAGACGCTCTGGGTCGTTCGGCCATTTCCTCACCTTAACCTGGTCTCAGAACGCACATTGCTGACAATTGATTGACTGATGTTGCAACCGAGTCAAAATTGTGTTGTTTTTTTTGGTGATAAACCAGTTGCATGTTCTGTTGTTTGCTTGTCATTGTTGTTTTTTTATGTTGATGTTGATGATCATGATGGTGTTGTGTTGTTGTTGTTAAGTGGTTGATTTGTTTTCTGCAAGTGTTTTGAGATTGCTTAATTGACACTTTTATAAATTTGGTTACAAAAAGTGTATCAGTGTAGCGTACACATATTTGGTTAGACTTCTTCAATCTTCAATGGCTTGTATTTGCAAAATGCCCCACGGGCCCATCACTGTAAATATTCAGTTAGAGTCCAAACAAATCAAGGAGCAGTCACAGATTACTTTGACGAGCGAGTGCATTCAGAACTGTTTTGAAAGTTTACAAGTATTCAACGGCAGCACATTCCAATCATTTATAGTTCGTGGGAAAGTGTTTGTATGTGTCTGTTCTTGTAAATGATTGTATGTATTGTGATGCATTGTATCTACGTGTAGCCTATCTATCTGATTTGCTTTTTATGTAGCTTGGGATTATGGTATGTGCTGTGGGTCGAGGATGGTTTTTAAAAAGTTCGTTTGTTCATTTGTTTGTTTCTTTTCAAGTATGTTCTCCTTCTTCCTCTCTTAAAATTGTCGTTTATGTTTTTATTTATTTTTGTCTTTGGTTTCTTCAATTTGTTTTGTCATCTTTCAAAAAATTAAACAAACAGTACGGAATACATTGCGACGGTTTTCAATTGTTTCCATCCAAGTGACTGGAGGGAGGACGTGGCACAACTCGGGGATCTGGATTTGCATCCCGGTTGCGAATCCTGCAGCTGCTCTTTGTACTTTTTTTCAATCTTGTCTTTGTAATTTTTTTGTGTCGGGGTCCCACACGGCGCTGGCATATTCTAATATTGGCCTGATAAGTGTTGTGTACACCTTGGCTTTAATTCCTCGTGGGCATTGGTTTATGTTCCTTTTCAGAACCCCCAGCATCCTACTTGCCTTTGCTATGATTTGTTTTATACAGGTTTGCCACTTTTGTTTCTTATTGAAATGGACTCCGAGGTATTGTATGGAATCGGCATGTTGTAAAGAATGATCATGCATTGTGTACTTGTGAGTATAAGGATCTTTTCTTGTTTAATAATATTGACATGACGTAGCATTTTGATGGATGGAACTTAATTGCCATGTGAATT
Organism: Berghia stephanieae; assembly: GCF_034508935.2. Classification (NCBI taxonomy): domain Eukaryota; kingdom Metazoa; phylum Mollusca; class Gastropoda; order Nudibranchia; family Aeolidiidae; genus Berghia; species Berghia stephanieae. The sequence continues at coordinate 6,999,387 of NC_088360.1, read as the reverse complement.
CTATCGTTTAAGTGCCAAAACTTGGTTTTGCGGATGGAAATATGACAACGATGTGTTCAAAATGTAAGGTACAAATATTACGTTCCATACTGCGTTCTGCTAGGAAAGGAGATATATAACTAGGAGCTTCAAGCAGTAAACCTCGAGAATGTCTTCTGTAATATGTGTATTAGTTTATATTTTTTACTTTTGAGTGTCGGCTGGATGGAATATATTCTTCTATAGATGAGGTTATAACACATTTTATAATTTAATCTTTGTTTCATCCTTTAAAATGTTTCCCTATAATTAGTATTTTTGCAGTGAAATCTCCCATTAATAGGATCGATTTTGATAAATTAAAAATCAGGATCGCTGTCCTCTATAGGAAGTTGTCAGACAGTGAAAGACTCTCGTAGTGCACCATACGTCGCCTGTCACTCGTTGTAGAATATGGGAAGAGAAGTCTCTCATAAAGCCAAGTCATAATCCACTCGCCGTATCGACCCATGACATGAGTCTCTAATCCCTTACGGATTTAGGTTTTTAAAGGGAAATAATCCTTTCTTTTCGTATTTTGAGATAATGAAAGAGTTATTTTTCTTGTTACCAAATCGGTGATAAGATCGTTTTCAAATAAATGGCAGCAAAAGTGATTTTGGTATCTTTTTTTTTTTTTTTTTTTTTTGTTCTTTTTTTTTTTTTTAAAGGCTCGTTTGATCATTTGTTTGTTTCTTTTCAAGTATATTGTTCTTATTCCTCTCTTAAAGTTTTGTTAATGGTTTTATTTCTATATTTTGTTTTTTCTTTGGTTTCTCGGTATATTTTACGGTTCTGAGTTCACAGTTATGATTTAAAGAAGAAGAAAAAAGATAGAGGTTATCTCAAGTTACAAACAAATTTCCAGACCATTTTAGGATTATCAAGAGGATAACAAACGTAAGGCGACATCTCTCTCTCTCTCTCTCTCTCTCTCTCTCTCTGTCTCTCTGTCTCTCTTTTTCTTTCTTTCTTTCTTTCTTTCTCACTATCTATCTGTCCATCTATCTATCTATCTTTCTATCTATCTATCCATCGATATATATGTGTGTGTGTATGTCTGTCTACCCCCCCTCTATCTATCTATCTATCTATCTATCTATCTATCTATCTATCTATCTCTCTCTCTCTCTCTCTCTCTCTCTCTCTCTCTCTCTCTCTCTCTCTCTCTCTCTCTCTCTTACAAAATATTCACCCCTCTTTCACTTTCGTAGAAGCGGTTGTACCGTGTGGGTGTCTTTTTTTTTTTACGTAATCGCGTTAGTACGGTTGCACCTGATTTCGTAAAACATTACATTTAAAGCAATCCTTCACATTAAAGAAGCGACTTTTCTGTGGAAATTCTACTACAAATACACCATACCTTTTCAGACTAAAAACTGGACCTTTTTCCCCCTTCTTCTTTTTTCATTCCTTTTTTTTTTTATTATTGCGTTGGTCAAAGTGGCAAGGTCAGCGGAGTGGGACCCAACTGCCCAAAAACTGCATTCGCCCCCCCCCCCTCCCCCTTAAAATCAACACAGAGAGGTTCAAGAGGGGAAATTGCTTAGTGCGTGTCATGGTCTTACCGAGGCTTTTCCAACCGAGCAGAAAGTAAACATAGTGGGACCAGACTTACGTCAGCTATGGTTATACACGCCACGGTGCCTTTTCATTTTAGAGATTATGTAACAATGTGTTATTAAGGCTTCTAGTGGCACTCACTCCACCCCTGAAAGACAATATTTGTTATACATTATAGGTAGCTTACAATGGAGAAAAAAGAGGGGGTAGGGAAAGGAGAATAAGTGAAGAATAAGTGAAAATATTATTATGAATAAATTGAAAAATTATACAAGTCTTTTCACGCACGAACACACACGTGATCTATAGATTATGATAATACCCCCCCCCCCCCCCCCCCCTGGACACCGAAAAATCAGGGGGAAAAATATCCGGGGGAGGGGGTTTATTGAATAAAACCATTTTATATATCAGATAAAGTGAGTAAATGTGACCGATTTATAAGGGAACATAACAAAACAAACGACGGTTCGGCCTTTGGCCTTCTTCATCACGCCTCGTCTAAATTAGAAAATGCGGCAACACCCAAAATGTGCACCCATCTATCCCCCTCTATGGATTGGTCAAATTGCGCCCCCCCCCCCCCCCCCCCCCCGACCCTCCCCTTCTTCTGGTGAAGTATAGCCAGAGTACCCCCCCCCCACCCCCCTTTCTATTTGATGCACGAGAGTATCACGACTATTGGATATCCCTAATATCAGTGTAATTAATTTCATATGGCACAGTTTGTTCATTTTAAATAAGTCATGAGTTGACTTGGAATCGAAATAATATAACTCTTGGAATGACAACATGGTCAAAATCGTGATTTTGTTCCTGAGCAAAACTAGTTGTAGCTGTTTTTCTTTAGGGGTTATATTTGATTTGTGACCAGTCCCATCGATCTGACTGTATTATGTTTGAATGAATAAGATCAATCTAATTTAGTTTAAAAGTCGAAATCGTAAGATTTCGGAGTTTTAAATCTATTTTGAGTTTTAAAACAAACTTCATTGTCCCCAATGAAGATATTTCTTTTTACTCAAATGTTTATAATCTTTGCTTAAAATTCTATTTCTTTTGAATCGTTTAGTTCTATTATGAAATGAATGGTCACATTTGTGCCTAAGCCATTTGGCACCATGTCAAAACACGATGTCATGTTATTGTGAAGCATAAGGACTTGGTACTAGATGAGAGGTCAGGCGTACTTTTCTTAGAAGGCATTGACGCAAATATTGAGTTTAAGAAGAATGCCTGTCGTTTCGTTGGAACTCCCTTTTGAACCAAGTACGATCGACTGGACTTCGTTTTCCCCACCCAGTCCATCCAGACAAAATTCTGGTCGATATAACTTTCGTCAAAGCATAGTCTGACACTGACCACAAAAATAGGACAGAGAAGTCCTGACGTCACACCTTCTACTCTTCCGGTTCCAAATTCCATGGAAGTCCTTCGGAGAATTAAAAATGAATAGGTTTTATATAGGAATTATAATTATGGTATAACTATTTTGGTAGTAGGATGTTATAAGAAGATTCTTAGAATAACAGGACTTAAAATAGCGGAAATGGATTATCTTTATTGACGATCAGCATATATATTTATAATAGAAATTAAGATACCATCACTCTGTAGTAGTTCAATTCCACAAGGTATTTATCCAGTCCTCCGGAAGAGTGATTTTACACTTTCAATGAGATGGAACCCGATTTTTTACATCACACTTTTGTTCCCCAATAAGTCACAAGACAAGAAGATCACTACCAAAAAAAAAAAAAAAAAAAAAAAAAAAAAAAAAAAAAAAAAAAAAAAAAAAACAAACTAATCTTGAGTCTTCAACCGATAGGATTATTTGTTTCCTTGAGCATTACTAACGGCAACTCACTAGATGATGCACTTACCTAAAAAAATGACGTCACAAAAATAGAAGTTCGAGTGTCAGACCGTGGCCTTCGTAAGTTATAGCCTGACGCTGACCAAAAAATGATGTCAAAATGCCAGTCCTTTGCCGCAAAAGAAAACAAATCGTGAGTTGTATTCAATGGTTCAACCAATGAAATAACGACTTGTTTCCTTGAGCTCTACTAACGACAACTCACTAGACGCAAAAGATAGAATGAAGTTGACGTCACTCAGGTCTTTGTTATTGTTTTTTTTTTTTTGCCATCCGCGTTTATGAGAAGTTCTCACTAAAAAGTATTAACCTGACTATAAACGTTCATGGTTACACACAGTTTTGTGTGTTGGTCCGTTTGACTTCCGGATGGCAATGTTATGAGCTTCTTAGCCAAGCGCATACTATCTATAGATAGTATACAGATGACGTCACTCAGGCCGTTGTTATTGTTTTTGCCATCCGCGTTTGTGAGTTGTTCTCACTAAACTGTATTAACCAGACTATAAAAGTTCATGGTTACACAGAGTTTGTGTGTTGGTCCGTTATACTTCCGGATGGCAATGTTGTGAACTCCTTGGCCAAGCGCATACTATCTACAGATATTATTCGCTTGGCTTAGAAGCTCATAACATTGCCACTGCCGACGAAGATGTTCGGATTTTACTTTTGTTACGAAGGAGAAGCAAACAAAAGAGACAAAGCGTATGACAGACCTGCCACATTGAAAACATCAAATTTAGTCATTGTTATGTCATTTCTTAGTAATTTGACAAGAAAATTAGTAATTTCTAAAATCGTATTCGAACAGCCACAAATTGAGAATGATGATCACTTCAACATTACATCGTCATGCTGACGCCTTATAGAAATGCTTTATTATTATTATTATCATTATCATTATCATCATCATTATTATTATTATTATTATTATTATTATTATTATTATTATTATTATTATTATTATTATTATTATTATTATTATTATTATTGTTATTATTATTATTATTATTATTATCATTATTATCATTATTATTATCATCATCATCATCATCATCATCATCATCATCATCATCATCATCATCATTATTATTATTATTATCATTATTATTATTATTATTATTATTATTATTATTATTATCATCATCATCATCATCATCATCATCGTAGTAGTAGTAGTAGTAGTAGTAGTAGTAGTAGTAGTAGTAGTAGTAGTAGTAGTAGTAGTAGTAGTAGTAGTAGTAGTAGTAGTGGTAATAGTTGATCTAGAGCTAAAAAGTGAGCATGTCCATTTCTTTCTACACGCGTGTAGCATGTAGCGAGGTCCGTGTAGCGTGTCGTAAATTGTCTGGCCCCGCATAAGAGAGACAACGAGGTTTCACTTTTCGATACACGTTTAAAGCGTGTAGCATGTAGCGTGTACTTCTATGGCCCATCAGCCTAAGGTTACACATAGTTTTGTGTGTTTGTCTATTATACTTCCGGATGGCAATGTTGTGATCTTCTTAGCCAAGCGCACGTTGCCTATAGATAGAACATCTTCGTCGGCAATGGCAATGTTATGAGCTTCTAAGCCAAGCGAATAATATCTATAGATAGAATGCGCTTGGCCAAGGAGTTCACAACATTGCCATCCGGAAGTATAACGGACCAACACACAAACTCTGTGTAACCATGAACTTTTATAGTCTGTTTAATACAGTTTAGTGAGAACAACTCACAAACGCGGATGGCAAAAACAATAACAAAGGCCTGAGTGACGTCATCTTCGAACTATCTATAAGTTAACGATGGCTACGGTTCAAGGCCTCATGTTATCTGATACAGTGAGACGTTTTACTTTGGTCAAATTGGATGTCCTTTTGATCGATTGATTCCATGAAGTAATCGATTTCTGAACATTACGGAAACAAAACATTATCGGAATACGGAAATGCTCATAAGCAGCAGAAGAGGTGAAAAATCCAATGCTGGCAGAGTAGAGAAGATGTGAGAATTCTTGGCAGTGGGAGAGGGAGAGATGAAAAGATTAGAATGAGATCAATATTCAGACAATAAATTATTGTTTGGTACCAAAGAAGTAAAAATAAAACAGAGAAGAAGGTGGGGGTGAAGAGGGGGGATACGAGTGGTTGGAGAAGAATCGGCTGGGGAGAGGGAAGAAGAGTAGAAAGAAGGAAAAGAAGAGGAGGAGAATGCTGAAGACGAAGAGAGAAAGGATGAGGAGAATAGTGGGAATAGGGAGAAGGAGGTTTGAAGGAAAAGAAAAATGAGGAGGAGCAGGAGGAAGAGGAGGAGGAAGAGGAGGAGGAAGAGGAGGAGGAGGATGAGGAGGAAGAGGAGGAAGAGGAGGAAGAGGAGGAGGAAGAGGAGGAGGAAGAGGAGGAGGAGGATGAGGAGGAGGAGATCATAAATAACACAAAAAGCAAAAGGACATGAGAGGAGAGAGAAAAGAAGTTTTATGACATTATTAACTTAAATATTATTGTGATGTAGTTCAAACTTGTTACTTCCACTCTCAGCCTCTCACTAAAGATCCCAATGTATCGATCCCAGCCAGGCTTTCTCTGATCTGAGGGCAATAATTGGCTTGGTGCCTGGTCGATGGACCATTATCCATAAATTCAATGGGAAATCCACGTGAGCTGCTGCCATTGTGTTGTGAAGTCGACTTGTGTAGTGTGAGTACCGTTCACACCTTCTTCTACGTCGACTTGTGTAGTGTGAGTACCGTTCACATCTTCTTCTACGTCGACATGTGAGCGACACATGTGTTTTGGATAAATTGAAAGATTTATTTTGTTTTCACTTGTTGAATTCAGCTCATTACTGGTAAAATGGGAGCGATCTATATTCATGTTTTCGTCCAACAAGGTCATCAATCACATGATTTGTTGCTGTTCAACGATTGGATATATCTTAACACGTGTAAACACGTTGCTTTGTTTATGAAAATTGTAAGCATACACCTGTGTCAAGCTGAACAAAATGACCAATCGCGATGTTAGATATTTCAAAATCTGTGAACACTTTTCACTATGTGGGTCACTTTGAGCACATTTAGCAATGTGACCAATGACCTCGAGCACATGGAAAGGTAATATTGATCGCTCCCATTAGCCAATTATTAGTGATGATAAGCTTCTTGAAGCTGTTGACTGTAAACAGATGTAAGATTAGTGACTCGCAAGTAAAGTGGTGTTTTTCAACTCTTTTAGGAGTGAAATGTGACAGACAATTTGTCATCAAGTAAAAGAATCAGGGGATTTCTGTCTTTGTTCGATACGAATATTATATACTTCTCACATCACACTTTTGTTTTTTGTTGGTTTTTATTTTTGTTGTATTTGTTTTTTTTTTTTGTTTTTTTGTTTTTTTTGTTTTTGTTTTTTTTTTGTTTTTTTTTTTTTTTTTGTTTTTTTTTTTTTTGTGGGTTTTTTTTTTTTTTTGCTCTTTCGCCTGTAAGAGAGGTAATTAGTTTAGACCAATTTCGATTCCAAAGACTCTTCGTGTTTAGTATTAGTTTGTGCGATGGTTAGTTAACTAAATTAATATTATATTATTCGCTTTGCCGACCAAACATTGCCAGTATAGATAGTATGCAGATGACGTCACTCAGGCCTTTGTTATTGTTTTTGCCATCCGCGTTTGTGAGTTGTTCTCACTAAACTGTATTAACCAGACTATAAAAGTTCATGGTTACACAGAGTGTGTGTGTTGGTCCGTTATACTTCCGGATGGCAATGTTGTGAACTCCTTGGCCAAGCGCATTCTATCTATATTGCCTACTCAACTCCTTACCTCCTAACATTTACCCAACCAACATCTTTATTTTTGTCAAAGAGACCATTTGTTAAATTTCTAAATTGATCCTCCTTGGTTGTTTTTTTTCTTACGGTGTACGGTTTGTGATGTTTATGGCAAGAACCAATAACAAAATTAATAGTCGTATTATTAGATTGAAATTACGGTTCCCAAGAGAATGACTTCCTTGTTTTCTCGGGTAAAATCGGCAAACAAACCCATTTCAATATCTAATTGTGGTAGTAAAGTTACAAAGCTGATTTTCATAGATTATTCTTTTTAATAAGTTTTGTTTCATATTTCTTGTTTTCATAACTGAGATGCGCCTTAGTTTTGTATCAAAGTGCATATCATCCAATGTTAAGTCGCCTGTTATGCGTCCTTTTTGTACTAACAGTCAGAATCCGTCATTGCCTATAGAATGAAAGAAGCTGGCATCAATATATTAATTTATAGCTCTATATTATTGTTTTTAAACCGCCTATTAAGTGATTCGTTCTCACTAATTTATTTCTACAAGACTACAAACGTTTAAAGTTTCATGCAGTTCTGTGTGCTAATACGATTGGTCTTGCGGACAGAACAGGTGCGTATGTTACTCATATGCGCATTACCATCAAAACTAGAGTTATCCCGTCATTGTAACACATCTAGCAACGAACCATCAGCTTCAAAGAGACGAGATAAGTGACCGGTTGACTAACAATACCAATATAAAACAAAGAAAGCCTTTGTATTGTCTGAGAGTTCTCGAATTTCGTGTTGATATTCTTAATGTCCACGACTTGTGTAACTCGATACACCTCCATTCCCATTACAAAGCAACAGAACACTAACAAAACACATTTAGTTAGTTTGCCAATTCATGGGTCAGCGTGGCTCAGCGGTGCGGTCTTTGCTTCGTATCCGAAAGGTACCGAGTTCGATCTCCCGTCGCTGTGTGGCCTTGAGCAAGTCACCTCCCCTCGCTTAATTTGCAGAGCTGCACAGCGCTGACGCTTGGATTATTCCAGTCTTCCCTTGGAATAGACCCTCAAGAAAAATTTCCCCTATGGGATGAATAAAGGGAGTTTTATTTATTTATGTATTTTATTTATTTTCCATTTCGGCTTTTGCTTTAACTTGAAATCGATCGATTCAGATGACCTCGGACTGGACAAAATGTTTAAAACTTGAGTCTATTAAACCGGTGCCAGGTTTCAGCCTTTAAAAAAACGACACAATAAAACAAACAAATTAATGTGATCCATCTTCTCAAAACGGTATTATATCGCTGTGAACAAGATACCGGATAGTAATTTTAAAGTTGAACATGTGTGATATTTTAGTTTTTGTTGGTTTAATATTTTTGGTTTTCTTGTGTGCGTGCGCGCGCGCGTGTGAGTAGGTGTGTGTGTGTGTTGTCATTTCAAGAAACGTCAGTAATGATCCGCAGTAAAACATATGAACTTAAAACCCATGTCTAATATTTTTGATATATAAATCCAATTATTTTGAGCATCTAACTTACCCCAACATGATACCGTTTTAAGGCAGTGGGTCACAAATTCAAGGTCATCTTAATAGATTTTCTGACCAATACGAAGAAAACATTGTGTTTTGTCAATGTATGGAGTCTTTCGTTCACCATGTAGAAACACATAATACATTACATTCACCATCTCTTGTCGTGTATGCACCACAACTGTGGTGCGCTTCTTTTACAAACATTTTTCCACTGTGTTATTATCTAGAGAAATGTTCCTCACCTCCACGATCAAGCCAGTCAGTTTTCTTAGCTCAGAACAGTAGCAGAAAATGTTCAATGACACTTTGAAAGAAGGCATGTTTTCATATTGTAAATTGACCACTCAGAGTTAAAGAAAAGTGTTACAATTTATCTTAAATTACATTGTACTTAGACATAAGGATTAATTTTGGCAAAAGTTGGAAAACCTCTTATAATGTATTGAGCTTTCTCATCTTTGTGCTTGTGAAAGCGACAGGATGTCTTAATGAGTCGACCTTTGTGACCTGTCGTCTCAAAGAGGTATTGTGTCGGGATGAACTTTGTGAGAATCTGGCGTGAACATGGTACACTAAACAGAATTTCAAGTTGAAATTATAAACTTTGAATATGAATAATGATCCTTCATTGAGGAGATCGTGTTTTATCAAAGAAATAATTTATAAAAATAAATAAATAAAAACACAAAATGGAGAGAAAGATAAAGGGATTAAATGTGACTCATATATAAGGGAACAACACAAAACAAACGACGTTTCAGCCTTTGACTTTATTCAAGTAAACACGAAATATATATATATATATATATATATATATATATATATATATATATATATATATTAGATTGCCATAATAGTTGAAACATTATAGGTACAATTAAATTATTCAAACTTTCTAATTTTAGCTATTTTGACCGAAAACTCATTTTTACTTGGCTAGTTGAAGCCGAAATAACACCAGATTGATCTAAAGTTGTTTTCACTTTTCAAATTCAAACAATGTGTTTTATAATAATAATATGCTTAAATTCTTGGATAGACAATAATAATAATAATAATATATAAAAAGTAGTGAATCGAATTGATCAATTCCACAATGTTGGCAATATCTATGAAAAGGAGCGACCGTCATACCACTGGCTTTCGCAGAAACTATGTTGTGTGTAATTGTACACGTATAATGATTTCAAGAGACAACAAGAGCCCACCACCCGTTGGCATGGATCAACCCCTGCATGAAATAATTTTATTTATGTTACAACATAACAATGTCATGTGAAGTGCTTGTGGCCGACTTTAACATTATTCCTTACTTGTCATGTTTTAAGAAATTGAAATTTTTCGAAGCAGTATTTCTGTTATTCTGAAAAACAAAACTGGAGAAAACCAAACCAAACCAAACCAAAACAACAGCAACAAAAATAAAAAAGGGTAATTTCTTTTCTTTATTTCTGAATGGATTTGTTTATTTAAAAGATCAAAATTAAACCTGTCCAAAAAGACCCCAATTTCACACATTAAGTGAAATTGTGGTCTTTTTGTAAGATACACGGATTCTTGCTTGTTGATCTTTGGTTCGAGTCCACTGTTGGTTGGGCAAAGTTGGTCCCTTGGAAAAGCATCTTCACCAACTCACATTTATTTTCTCATTGGACCCGGGTGTAAAGTGATTATTTGACCTGTAGCATATAAAAAATTGAATTAGCGCCTTATTGGCGTCATGTCTGGCTCTGTATGGTAGTGTTGCTGTTGACTTGGGAACCCTTGAAAAGCGCTTTTAGTGAATATTGCACTATGTACAAGCTCACATTCCTTTTCTATTAAACTTATAATTAACATCAAATTCTGTGATCTCAAAACATAAATTATGGACAATGGACATTGTTTATACATGACCTGCTTTTTTGACATTTTTGGGTGACTAGGGCGGATGGTCTATCACAATAAATACACAGCTAAAGGTGTTCTAATTTACAAAACCGTGTCAACCGTATATGCCGATATGAATCGTATCAAGCTGTAAACTCCCTTTTCACACTAGAACATGTCTAAAATTGGTAGTTTTATGTTTTTTGTTTTGTTTTGTTTGTTTGTTTGTTTTATTTTTGTTTTGTTTTTGTGGTTGTCTTTTGTTTGTTTGTTTTTTATATTGTTTGATTTTTTTTGTTTGTTTTTTTTTTGTTTTTTGTTTTTTGGTTGTTGTTTTTTTTTTTTTTTTTTATTTTGGGTTTTTTTTTTTTTTTTTTTTTTTTTTTTTTTTGTTGTTTTTTGTTGTTGCTTTGTTTTTTTTGCCAGATAAATTTTTAATCAAACAGCGAAAAATTAGTTTACTTTTGACGTCCAAAAAATCCTCAATTCTGACATAGAGCTCCATGTCTAGTCGTATTTTTTTTTTCAATGTACACAGCCGTACATAGTTGAAACACATTTTTTTAATCATTAAAAGATATAAATACAATGTGAAATTGAGTATAAGCTTCAATTTAATACACGAAAACAAATAAAATTGACGTTTCGGATTTCCTCTTTATACGAAAAAAAAAAAACAGGATGAATGAAACACTACAGACGAATGAGATAATGTGGTAGCGGCGTTGTTAAGATGAACCATTAAAAGATAGGAAGTTCAATTCACTGATCACTCAACAGCGATTTATCTAAAAATGACAATAGGAGACGAGTGACGTCATATTTATTCCTCCCCTATTGTGACTAGCCTCAGCTCGAACTCAGGTCGGTAAGTTTTACTCATCAGCAGATCAGTTTACAAAACTGGGTTTCTTGGTTTCTTTGGATCTTGCGAAAGAGTAAGTGACGTGGAAATGAATTGGTCACCCTACCACATGATGTCGTTGACACGGGACATTGCGGCAGTATCAGTGTAATCCCCAACAATTATTCCAGATACTGGACTCACTCAACACAATTTGTGACCCAACGTCTTCGGCCGGTATCATGTCTTACATGGTTCACCTCTTACCATAATGTGAATTCAAATAGGGCAGAGAAGCCGTGACGTCACACCTTCTACTCTTCCGGTTGCAAATTCCTTGGAAGGGTGCATGTAACCAGTCCTTCGGAGGACTAATAATGAATTGGTTACATAATGAATTATAATGGGGTGGCATAACTATTTTAGTAGCAGGATATATAGAAAGATTCTTAAGATTACAGGACGTCACAGAGCAAGTATGGATGATCTTTATTGACGACCAGCATTTATTTAGACTAGAAACGTGCGGCTATGTGGTCTTCTGGTATGACACTCGCTTTCGGATCGGAAGGTCCTGGGTTCGAGCTTGGCTCATCGCATAGTTGTGTCCTTGGAAGATATTATTTACTCACATTCTCTCACCGCACTCAGTGTAAAATGAGTACCTGGCCGTCAACAGCGTTGTCTCTGTCGTAAAAATTGTAATGTTGCCTAACATGTTACGTGTTGCTGTTGGCCAGTGCTCGAAGCGCTTTACAAAACGAATAGGTCTGATATTTAAAACCAGAGAAATTATGAGAAAATTTGACATTTAGCATAACTATGAAAGAATTAAAGTGCTCTTTCTTTATTTCTAATGCATCAAATTCAAATCATCCAGTTCAAATCATCCCGGCCTGCCTAAAAGTCTTAAATCCAAGACTTCAAACGACTCCCGAATTGTCAAAAATTCTTAAGCCGAGAAATCATCATTAACCGATTTCTATAATCGTAAAAACTAAGAATCCTGGTTTCTAAATATGTCCAGTATGTAGGTACTTGTATGTGTCTATTTACATTATTGACTTACTTGACTTAGATGCCTTTCGCGTCTCGACCGAAAGATCGGGTCGCCTTGGCTGTTTCCAGTATTTCCTGTGTGAGGTGACTCCAATATTGCCGGTCCTCTGCTAGGGTTCTCAGATTTTCAAGTCCCCTGCCGTTATGAGACAATGCTTTGTCCAAGTGTTGGTGAGGTTTTGTTTAGGATCACAGGGAGTGTTGTGATCGGTCTTCCTCTGAAAGGTTCCCGTGTTTTTGGAAGTATCCCGACATGGCTTGGTTTGCGGGTATGTTTTTGTCCCTGCGTAGTATGTGACCGAAAAGTTGCCATCGTTGTTGTAAAATGTCAAGGGAGATTGGTCTTTCTTTGTGAATCTTATAGATGATTCATTGAGATCTTTTTGGGTATTTGATGTCCATACCCTTCTTAGCTGTGTGCGATGGAAGGCATCCAGATGTTCTTCTTCGGATTTTGTCAACGCCCAAGTGCCGCAGTTATACAGAAGTACCGGTTTTACAAGAGCATGGTACAGTTTCAGTTTGGTTTACATTATTGCGTGTACGAATGTATGAAAGGTAGAGAGAAAATGAAATTGTAAACTGCCATAATCTGACAAGACAAAATTCACATTCAATTTTGGCCAGAAACCTTTTACTTCAAATATCGGTCGATTACAAAGAACTCGACTATCCTAAAGGTTTAAACACGATATGTTTTTGAAATCTTGAGTTTGAGTCTTTTGACAAGTTGTGGGTCATTTTAGTAAATCGACAAATGAAATTTATTTTCTTTTCTTTTTTAAAAAATCTGACTTAAATGCAAAATTAAAAAAAAAAATTGTTTCATTAGAGGCAGAAATAATTTTGGTCAGAAAACGTATTCTTCAAATATCGATCAATAAATCGATTGATTTAAAGAACAAGTTTTCTGGCCAAAATTTTAAATACGTGTTTTTTACCAGAACACGGCAGAATAATTGTTATACGATTTATTTATACAAGTGATATCTCCAAGTTTGTTTACCAAGTCGTACACAGTCGTTTTATTTTGGACACATGCCTACCAAATATAATTAATCACGAATTTGTTTCTTGTGAATAGCATGCGAGTAGTTAACTCTTATAAAGCAGGATTCAATTCTGCTCGATCTTAACAGATTACCTTTATCTTATCGCTTTCACTAAAAAGCCCAATGGGTCGCATTGTCTTAACTGCTCGCTTATGTCGTACATTAACTCTCTCCTTACCAACTATTGGAAAATCGTCACATTCGTTACGATACAACCAACATTTTCTTATTCAAATTTCTCTTGTACACCATAAACTTTAAAAGAAATGAACAATGTGTTGTAGAGCTTGTTTTGCTAAATAAATTATGTGTCGTAAGAACTTACTGCTATTATGTTTGAGTGATAAAAAAAATATTTTTTTGTGTTAGTTGGGTGTAAATTTTTTGGAAAAATCCTGAAAATGGCTGGTAAGGAGAGAGTGAATCGATTTTCAAACAATTAGGGGTGCTACAGAAACACGATGACGACTACGACGACGATGATGATGTTGATGATGATGATGATGATGTTGTTGTTGTTATTGCTGTTGTTGTTGTTGATGATGATGATGATGATGATGATGATGATGATGATGATGATGATGATGATGATGATGATGATGATGATGATGTTGGTGGTGGTGGTGGCGGCGGCGGTGGTGGTAGTGGTGTTGGTGGTGGTAGTGGTGGTGGTGGTGGTGATGACGATGACGACGACGATTATGATGGGGCAGAGATTCAAAAGTTTTTGACAATCTGGGCAGTGTTAATTTAGTCATTGAAAATATCAAATTAAGAAACTAGAGAGTAGGCACCGGTGTAAGATAAAGATCAAAACAACTGTTATGAAAGGTGCCAGACAAGCAAGAAAGTAAAATACAAGAAAAAAAAAACATCCCAAAATATCAGTTTGCCTCGAATGGGGATCGAACCTCACACCTTCTGAGGTTCAATCCCCAGTCGACGTAGACTGATTTTATGGGGTTGTTGTTGTTTTTTGTTTTTTTTTTCGAATGTTTCTTTCTTGCTTTGTCTAGCACCTTTCGTACACACTTGTTCAGATCTTTGTCATTTTAATCGATCGATAAACGAAGTAAACACTTCTTTGGCATAAGTGTTGATTGACTTTCTATCAACGCACAGCAAACTTGTTCTATCCAAGAAGAGTAAGCCGGGTGTATAATAAATAATGGGAGAATTTGTCATTTGAAAACTATTCAGTTTCGCCGTTAAAGGGCGTATACACATTTTACCGCTCACAGACAATGTAACGATAATGGTGACAAATTGTTTTCTTTGCCGGAGTTCTGATAAGTTTAGTGAACATTGATTATAGCGTCGTGCGTTTCTAGCGTGGTGGCAACGCATCCTGTCCCTTTTAGCTTAACAGGAGGTCCACAGTTCGTGTCGTTGGTTTAGATTCCCTGAAGAACATAAACCATAACAGTAGCAATAGCAGTTTGTATCAGCAGCAGCAAAGACAGAAGCCGTAACAGATTCAACGGCAAACGCTTTTCGATGAAATTCATCCTGTCTTGTGAAAGTCTAGCGATATTGAGCATGGCTATGGTTGCAAACTTTAAGAAAGACGCTTCTAACGTTTTAGCCCACTCGACTTAGGTTTAAATATGTACCTAGCATTTAAGGAATTGTTAGCGCGGTGGTATAACGGGCAACATTGCCTACATGATATGGAAATTAAACTGCATGTATCGAGCTAAGCGCATAAAGTACGTGTTATGAACAACATTGTGCATGATTAAACCATACAATCCTCCCTTTTAACGCCCATCTTGACATTGCTATTTAAAAGACAATTTAATTGTCATGCGCATTTTCACGATATTGTGTGGGATACAGTGACAAATAAAGATAGATGCTTGTTCTCCCACGCTTCAACTGCTCTCTCTGTGTTTAATTTATGAATTGAAAAGCTCTTTTCAGTTGGTATGGTTTATCGGAGGGAGCATGGTCTACACCTCCCCCCCCCCCCCTCCCCTCAACTCCAAGTCCTCAACTTTTATTCAGCTTTAGACCAACTCTATTATTTAAGGGGATTTCTCCTTTAGTGACCGCGGGTATGACCAACACACACACATACACACAAACACACACATACATACACACACACACACGCACACACTAGTTGCACCGAAATAATATCAATGCCGTTCATATCTTCACACTCCAGACAGCTCTGAGACTACACATAATATCCCCATAGACACACACACCTGCAAAAAAACACACATATACACACACACGTTTTATTCACTGAGGATTTCAACGCCCTGAATGACAACCATACACCGAAATCACACTCTTAATACAAACACACACACACACACACACACACAAACACACACATAACTGACCCTGGTTTTCATTTATTTTTATCACAGAATGAATACTTGTCTTGACCACATGCTGCACGGACAAGATAAGGCAGAATAAAAACGCATGTGTGTTACCGTTGAGACAATTTTTAACAACACATTCAAAGTAGATAGTAGTTGAATTCAAGGATCAGTCCAATACAATAATACGACCCATATTCCCGTGGATGAAAAATCATAAATTTATATTGGAGTACCTAACTATTGAAAACTGGCAGGCAGCATTACGTTCCACTGTGCTGGTCATTGGGGTGTGACGTTCTCTTTTCTTTTGATCCAGCAAACCGCGTCAAGTTCTCGTGCTACTTGCGAATGTGTGTGAAACTAAAAACACTGATTAATTCGATTTGTTTACGTGAGTATAATTCAATGGATATTTTGCTAATCTTTATTTTTTCACACAGTTGAAACATCCTTGATTTTCTGAAGCGGATTTTCTTGTAAATCAATCTATGGTCAATCTTGAGTTATTTATTGTCCAAGACGTTCTTGTTATTTTGAGATTCAATTGTGTGTGTGTGTGTCAGTGTCCGTGTAGTATTTAGTATCCATCTTATTCTCATGTAGTTCCATATCTGAAGCAGACGTCGGAGGTCATCTTCCGCCAAGCTGATCTATCTCTTGCCAATTCTATTAAAGCAGCGCCACCTTTCTCAGCTTCATCTGTCCAAGTTCTTATCCCTTTCAAATACGTTATTCTTTGTCTTCCTCTTATTCTTTTTCCATTCATCTTTCCAGTCAAGGCGAGTATTTCCAAACCAGGGTGGCGGATAATGTGTCCTAAAAATTCCATTTGGCGTTTGATGATTTTGTTATCAGTGATCTTTTTCTGTTTGCCATTTCTAAAATTTCTTCATTTCTTTTCCTTTCTATCCATGACACCCTCATCATTCTTCTGTAAAACCACATTTCCACTGCCTCCAGTCTTTTAACCATGGTCTTGTTTATGGTCCAGCTCTCACAACCATATAGCAGCACAGACAGTACATAGCAATCCAGGACTTTGATTTTTGTTTTCATGCTAATATTCCTGTTTTTCATAATTGTATGCAGCTGGTTGAATGCATTCTTCGCCATACCTATTCTTTTCTTTATTTCACAATCTGATTTTCCATTGGATGTTACATTGAAGCCTAAATATTTGAAACATTCAACTTGTTGTATTGTTTGTCCTCTGCTTGTTATTACACAGGCTGGTGGGTTATTATTTTTAGATACCGTCATACATTCTGTTTTAGATATATTCAGTTCCAGTCCCATATTTTCACTACTCCTGACTACAACATCCAGTAATTCTTGTAGTTCATGTTCAGATTCTGCCAGTAGAACCGTATCATCTGCATACCTCAGATTTGTTACATTCTGTCCTCCAATACACACCCCCTTCTTATGTTCGATATCTCTTAATATCATTTCACTATAGAGGTTGAATAAATCTGGAGACAAAACACACCCCTGCCTAACTCCTCTTCTAATAGGTGTAAAACTGCTTAGTTCGTTGTCAACACGCATTGCTGCTTCTTGTTCCCAGTACAAATTCCGTAATATTCTTAAATCTTTACCATCAATGTCCAAGGATGATAGAATTTTGAATAGTTTTTCGTGTTGTACTTTATCAAAGGCTTTTGAATAGTCGATGAAACACATATACAGATCTTTATTTACTTCAATACATCTTTCCATCAGCATTGATAATGTGAATATTCCATTTCTGGTACCCTTGTCCTCAACAAAACCAAATTGCATCTCCCCAATTTCAGGTCGTATTTTATTTCTTATTCTTAGTAAAATTATCTTCAAAAGAATTTTTGTGAGGTGGCTCATTAGGCTAATAGTTCTGTGTTGTTCACAATCAACTGCCCCTGGCTTTTTTGGTAGTGCTATAAAAATGGATCGTTTCATATCAGTTGGCATTTTTCCTGTGTTATACACTTGATTTAGAAGGTTTGTGATGAATTCAATCCCCCATTCACCCAGGCCAGTCAAGGCTTCAATTGTTATGGCATCAGGTCCTGCAGCTTTTCCATTTTTCATGCTTTTCATGACGTTCCTAACTTCATCTTTCATTATAGAAGGCCCTTCCAGTTCTTTTATCATAGGCATTTCTCCTCGATTATCAAAGAAAAGTTCTTCAATATATTCTGACCATCTGTTTAGAATGCAGTCTTTGTCCATGATGGTGTTTCCACGCTTGTCTTTGATGCATCCACTTTTAGCACCTGATTTAGTTTTGTTTGTCACTTCTTTGATTTTCTGATGGAAGAATTTGCCATTTTTTTCTTTGCAGGACATTATATAGTGACATTGTTCATTTATCCAGTCTTCTTTAGCTTCGTTGCATTTTCTTTTTATCTGCCTGTTCAGAGTCTTGTATTTTTCTTCCTGATTTTTGGCCTTTCTTCTCTCATTCATTAGTTCTAATATCTCTGGAGTAATCCATTTCTTCTTCTGCAACTTAAGTGTGGTTGGAACATTTTCTTCTAATGATGCAGCAACACTGTCTTTAAACTGCTCATATTTCTCTTCTATATCTGTTAGTTCTCCAAGCACTTCAAACTTGTTTCTTACTGATAGTTCAAATTTTTCTTGTATCTTCTGTTCCTCCCGGAGAATGTCTAGTTGGTATTTAGGTTTAGCCTTTGCTCTTTTGCAGATTTTCAATTTAACTCGTATGGGGCATAGCACAGGTATATAATCGCTGTTACAGTCAACCCCCGGCATAGATTTGGCATACAAAACCGAGTTTCGGAAACGTTTGCTGATGAGTATGTAATCTATTTGGTTTCTCACTCCATCTCCAGGACTTTTCCATGTCCACTTCCTTCTATTGTGGTTTGTTGACCAAGTATTTGTGATTGTCTATCTTATTACCCAATATTATTTCGGAGAAAATATGAAAACTACGTGATGAATGGAATATGATATTCTCAACTTTATGGTGTAGGAGGACCTGAGATTCAAAGATCCCGAACAAGTTTGAAAGGAGTTCTGAGGCACAAGGATGCCTTCTCAACGTAAGCCTCGTGTTGTTTTGGATGTAAGCAGTAAAAAGAAAGGAACAAAAAGGTAAGGCATAATATTCAATATGGTGGTACCTTTATCACCATCACAATAGACTCTCTCTCTCTCTCTCTCTCTTTCTCTCTCTCTCTCTCTCTCTCTCTCACACACACGCACACACACACACTATCTATCCCTTTTCACCTCCTTTTCTCGTCCTCTCGTCTTCTGCAAGTCTGTGTGGTCAGTCTTACTCTCCCACTCTCATGTATTATCTCATCATCTTCCTCTTTTCTTCCTCCTGCTCTTCATCATCATCTTATCATCATCGGTCTGTTTCTTCCTTTGTATCTTCTTCCCTTCCTCTTTCTCTTTCATCTCCTCTTCCTCCCAACCCCCCCCCCCCCCTCTTACTCCCATCCTCTGCTTTCGAATTTTCATCTCTTCTTTTTCTTCTTCCTTCTACTTCTCATACTCTTCAACCTCTAGCTCCTCATCTCTTCATCTTTTCATCTTCACCCCCCCCCCCTCCCCTCTTCTTATGTTACACTCATATTCCTCGTCCTTCCCAATCCTCTACCCTCCTCTTATTTTTTTTAAATTCCCTTGTTATGTTTCATAATCACAATTGACTCATGACTTGCTCTTCTTTCACACACCCTTACAATATCATTTATTTGTTTCCATGAGACTCTTTTCAATTATTGAATTCAATCATATAAATAGATGATTGTGCTTTATAATTCCATGAGACTTATGTCTGATCGAGTCACTCTATTATATGATAGGACATATATATTGTTTAGGCAACACATATATCAATATTTATTTGTTCGTCAAGCAAGTGGATAATACGTTGTCATCACTTTTCCTACTTCTTTTGTATCAGAATCTGCATTTACATAGCCCACATCCGCGAATTCACAGTGCTCTCTGCGCTCCATAAAGTTTTATTTTTTTTATTCCCCTGGCAGACTTATGGAACCAAATTTCCATTTCATTCAGTACAAGTCGCCTGTTTGCAGTTTTTACAATACGTATCCATCATTGACTAAAGCCACGTACTCATTCACAACTGAGTCATGTGTGTATCTGGGGTTTTTTTTTTTTCGATTCTGCATTTGTTTGCACCCGAAAAGATAAAAAAAAATGTGTGAAAGAAACGGTACCATATGAAGCAAGAACGAAAAATACAAGAAAATAAACATCCCCCAAATTAGTCTTCCTCGACTTGATACGAGTATTTGTATCTGTATTTGTATTTGTAGAATACACCAAGGACTTCTAACTTGCTTTGGGCATTTTGCAAAGCATAATCGGTTTGAGAGGCTCTCATAATTTATGTCTACACTGTACGTCGTGGTACTTGATGTAAGGAAAACCAGTAGCCCTTCAGAACCACTAGACCCATGGAGCTGGAGTTTATCCCAGTTTCTGATGCGTAAAACGGACTATAAGAATTGCTTACCACCTCTTGGATATATGACGCTAGTCTATCGCAAATTACTTTCTGCCAGATCTAACAGACCCAGCTACCCAATCAGTGCTGGGTGGGCATGAGGGGGGAGGGGTCAGAAAAAAAAAATATCGACTAACACCCCGGGATCGATCTCGGTCCCTCTGATTGCAAGTGCTCAACTAACTAAGCTATCCAGACCCCCCGCCCCCTTGATCGGAGAACTATTATAAATTGCATCACCACCTGTTTATTTCAACTCTGCATTTTGTGTCTGCATCTGTTCTTGTATTTTGTATCTGTTATGTACTTCAATGTATCTTAGCTTTGAGCATTTTGCTAGAAGGTGTGACTGGCTCTCATAATTAATGTCTTCACTGTACGGGGAGAAATGGTATGAATTGTTTAAAGCATATGAAAGGGCGATGATCCTGTTGTAACTGGGAAAGAACTGTCCATTCTTTGATAGTGAACAGAACGAAGGAGTGGTTGTATGGATGGGTGGATGTGGGTATTCCTTTAATATAAATGGCTTGTTTTATCTGTATTATGTGACAGCAACGTTGTGGCCGCCTTATAATTAATCAATACATACTATGGCAATGGGTGTTTATTACAATTTAATCCGCTAGCCTAATTGCTTAAAGCCAGACATAGATTTAAATGTATGATGAGTACAATTATACTATTTGTTATTGTTTTTGCCAGCCAAAACGGATGACCAGTAGACTTAACCGCATGCTGTCCATACTACTTAGTATAATATGACTTTTGAAATTATGACTGGTCTGGATGAGTTTATGGATTGACCACGCCATATGTGTGGATTAGTGTAGAGCGGGTCCTTCTCGGGGATTAAACCTTGTATGCATGACTACCGTTTTACATGAATATCTTATAACGACTTATTATACCTCGAAAAAAAATAACAGAACTGTTGGCGCCAGCCCTGCGGTACAAAATGATTAATATAACGGTACGCACGAGTACAGTTAGTGCGTAATCGATAAACAATCTCTTGATATACGACCAAAGGGTGGACAATATGCTGTGTTGAAAAACATACTGTTGTAGAACCCATGACATACGTAGGTCAGGGGAAATAACAGTATGTTAAAAAATAAAATAAATAAGAAGAAAAATTAAACCGTTGGTTGGCGGACCGTAGTGTGTGCGTGTATAGGTGGAACGATATTGACGTCACTCAGATCTTTGTTATTGTTTTAGACAGCCATTCTAATGATTAAACACTATCTAATTGCTATCAATCAGACTATGCGGGTGGTTGGATGGGAGCATCACCCTTGAATCATATACCTATGATGTTCGCATGGGTGTACGATCCGATAGTGATGTCGTTTCTTCTTCTCTTTACTAGCCTATCCTGCTTCTTTGTGATTGTATTTTTGACAGGGGATATTTTTTTTTCTGTAAATCTTCTGCCTGTTTGTTCTTGGTTATTTATAATTTAGCTTATGATATCTTTAGGTTATGATTTTGATTTACATTTGTACTATTTTTGTTAGATTGCTTGTTTTTTTGTTTCAGCGGTCTCTCATATAACCTCAATTGTGTTGGAAGAGACCTAAAGCAACAAACAACAACAACAATCAGACTATAAACGTTTAAGGTTAAACATAGTTTTATTAGTTTGTACGTTATATCCGGCTGGCGGATGTTAAAAGTTGTTTTTGTTCTTTTGTTGTTTTTGTTTTTTTCCAAAACGCTTAGTATTAATAGTTCCGTGCCAAATTAAGGAGCAGGCACTGGTGTAAGATAAAGATCTGAAAAAGTGTGAATGAAACAGTCAGACAAATTCAGAAAGAAAAATACGAGATTAAAACATCCTTTAAAAATCAGCCTACCTCCACTGGGGATCGAACTTCAGACCTTCTGATTACTGGTCAGACGTGCCAACTATCGGGCAACCTCTTTGGTGTAATGTTGGAAAACCCGACTGGTAAGAAGGTTCGATCCCCAGTCGAGGCAGGCGATTTTTTTTGGGATGTTTTATTTTTCTACTTGTATTTTTTTTCTTGTTTTGTCTGATAATGTTTTTAGACACACTTTTCTTCAGATCTGTATGGCTAGTTTCGATATTTACCGTTTAATAAATTAGATATCAAGTCTAAATCATTGTCGTCAATCTTTGGCATTGAAAAAATGGCTTTGTTCTTTTTTGTTTGCTGTTTTCTTTTGTTGTGTAGTCTACACATTTTTTGTTAATGTAATGAAGCCTTGCCTTACGATGAACCGTGACGAGCTTTTTTTAAAGTGAGATTGTAGTTAGTAGTGATCACTTCTATGGGGACAAAAAGAAACCATATATAGAAGTATCGCATCAAAGTGGTATAAATATTGGACTGATTTAAATGAAAAAAATGGACTTTTAGTAAGAAAAAAAAAAGAAAAAATCAAAACCAAAGATAGATCTTGGATTGCTTCTTAATCTTCTTCTTTTATCAACCCCCCCCCCCCCAAAAAAAAAAAAATAAACCAAAAAAAACAAAAAAAAAAACAGTGCGTAACGGTTCTTTTTAAAAAGTAACAAAATTTTAAAAATCCCACTTTTGCTTATTTTGTTATTAAAACAGTTTTCACTATTTTCACCCCGACCTGATATAGACAATAATGTGTAACACATATCTACTACGCGTGTGTTTGCTGTTCATTGCAAGGGAATTAACGATGGGAATATTTTTTGGGGCGGGTGACATAATTTCGATATTGATGTGAATTTAGTTCGATTCCCTCTTGTGTTTATTTTGATCAGTCTTTCCTAGCACATCTTGCTTTCAATTCCAAGTCTGAACTCGCATTGAAATCGATAAAGGTTGTCGGAGATCAATTATTCAATCAATCAAAACTTTCATCATCAATCATTACTTTCATATCGATCTTTTTTGTTACATGCCGTGTTTCATAATGCCATTTTTATGGGAGTATTTTTGACAGAGTTGTGTTGAACAATGATCGGGGGGTTGCGGATACAAGGACGGGGAAATGGGATGGAAATTTGAGGTGATGGTCGTGGTGATAATGGTGAATTGATATTGATTTTGTAGATGACAATGACACTGTTGTTGTTATTGGTGTTGATGATGATGATGATGATAATGACGACGACGAGGAATATGATGGTGATGATGATGATGATGATGATGATGATGATGATGATGATGATGTTGATCACAATGATGATTGACACAGTAGGACGTATTCAGCGTTGCTTGTCTTTATGGATCGTATGACGATGTCTATATCTCAGCCACTAAATAATACACCATAGTCTACTGATGGCTCTATGATAACCTAAGTCCTGTGATAATTTCTCAACTTGACACGATTTCTGAACAGAGATCAGAGCGTGTCATCAGATGTCTCTTCCTGTAATAACGTCTGTATGTTTTTCTGCTTACACATTTTTTAAACACTTAGCCATTTAAGGTTACTGACTTTGAAAAGGCGATATGGCCGAATGGACAAGGCTGTACACACATGACTTGGATCTGAGTCTTAATGTAAGGCTGCAAAATGAGTTAAGGCGAAGTGTCTTGCTTAATCAGGCCATACAGCGTGGTAGGGATTCGAACAAAATTTGTTGATAAATCGTTTGCTTGTTTCGGCCCCAATATTTCGAATAAACTACCGCGTGGTCTGAGTGTGTGCAAGTCTTTACCTGCCTTTAAAAAGAATCTCAAGACATATCTTTACTGTATATGCTTTTATTGACTCTATGAATCCTTGATTTGGCTATGAATTCATTGCATTGCATTTTTTTCACTCAAAATTTATAATATATATTGTAAATTGCCCGGAGCTTGTTTTTACACGAGAATGAGCACTGTATAAATGAGTATTATTATTATTATTATTATTATTATTATTATTATTATTATTATTATTATTATTATTATTATTATTATTATCATTATTATTATTACGGAACAAAGACCCTAACGCAGTGCCAATCTGTCTCCTTTAACAACACGAGTTTAGTTCTGTTTAACCTCATGCAGTTGTTCAATATCTCTTTGTTCGTGTAAGTGAATTTGGATCATTGCATTCTGCGATGAGGATGATGGTAGATAAAGGCAAAAGATTTTGACACCCACCATTTAAATGATTGAGTCATTCGCCGGGAGCGGATAATTTGTTGGGTTTGTTTCTTTTTTTTATTGTTTTATTGTATGTAGGCACGTTATATCACTTGGTAGAGCGCTAGTCCAGCACACGAAATGCTGGTTTGAGTTCCTGTTGAAACATATTATTTTTCTCCTCCCGCCTTCATTGACAATGTCTTTGTGTGTAATCTGGATCTGACGGAAATCAATTTGCGAAAGACCGATTACAATATTTGTTGACACCAGAAATTAATAGTAGTCTTGGATCGATATTTATTGTTTGTGTAACGTTACATGTACTGGAGTATTATCCAATTTCTGGAAGACCAAAACTCTAAAGAATTATCATTTCTGTATCTAATCTGATGCAGGGTAACTTAGTCTGGCCTTATAACTCTAAGATTTCTGTTCTATTCTGAAAACAAACAAACTCGTTTTTCAAATCAATTTAAATGACCATCTGCTCTTGCCGAAAACTATCAAACCTGTTGCTTCACAAAATTTCCAAGTTTGAGAGTATTTGAAAAGAATGTCGTTTTAATCGATCATAAATACGAGTTTTCTAGCCAAACTTTTTAAAACGTGTTTCATCAGAGTACATCAAAATTTTCTGTCATCTTATGATTCTTCCATAATATCAATCGATTGGAATAATCGAACTATGAACCTTGTCTTGTAACAAAAATCGATTACAATAAGGGGTTGCATTGAATTGGAGACGCCACACACGCCTTGACTGGCTATTGATATATCTATTGAATAAAACATACATTTCACAGCTTCAACAAAGAAGTAAAGAATACGAGGAACGTTACGGGTTCAAGATTTTTCCGGTCAACACCATATCACTATTAAAGGGCATTTATATAAAATAACGTTTTACAGCAACAGACCTAAAAGTATCTGTTATCGTTCATTCTTCTTCCCCCATACTGTTTATATTTCGTGATCAGGAAAACAAATTAATCAATTAACCAGTTAACTGCCGTACTCTGGAAAGAAGTGTATTTTTTTAAAGTTGACCAGAAAACTCGTCCTTCAAATATCGATCGACTTCAATGACCCTCATCTTGGCTAAAAGTTTCAAACCAGGGACCCCACGAGGTCCCAATATCCCCTATGTGTTGTCAATTGTTTTAGGAAATGTGGTCTGCAACCAATTGCAGCACTTAATATGGAAGACAAAACACGAGGCCTGGAAGGTTTTATTACAATATTCTCAGAAAGATGAAAAGTTGTTGACGACCAAGTTTTGGTTTCAGACCTGAGTAAGATGAAAAGTGTGAAAAAAGAGCATTATCCATTGATTAAGTTTTGCGTCGCTCAAAGCGGGACTTGAACCAAAGACCTGCAATTCACAGGCCGATTGTCATACCACAAGACCTCAAAGCACTGAACAAGTGTGTACGAAACAGTGTCAGACAAAGCAAAAAAGAAAAAAATACAAGAAAAAATAACATCCAAAAATATCAGTCTTCCTTGACTGGGGCTCGAACCTCAGGACACCCGATTACATTTGAGGCGTGCTACCATTATACCACAGAGGTTCCCAATTTCTCAAGACCACAAAGCAGCATTTCCGTGTAGAGAAGAGGAGAATAATCCTGTATTAAATATTTTCATTTGCGTGAGACTAGTGTTCTATCCAAACGGATTGAATATCATTAATTATTATTATCCTTATAACCTTCCATTATAATCCTGGATAAACTCTTACTCTATGAAATTACAGATCCCCGGAGGATTATTATTACTATCCTTAATAATTATTACTATCCTTATAACCTTCCATTATAATCCTGGATAAACTTCCATTATAATCCTGGATAAACTGTTACTCTATGAAATTATAGATCCCCGGGGGATCACTTTTATAAGACTGATTTCCAAATTTCCAAACACGGACCTTACTCGGAAACTTTCTTTGCTGCGTATTTTGTTCCTTGTTGACGCAATTATTCATTTGTTTTGTTTTGGTTTTTTTTTTTGTTGTGGTTCCTTGAAGCTATCATTCATTCGTTTTTATTTGGGGTGTTTTTTTGTATTTTTATGTTTTGTTTTTGTTTTTGTTTGGGGGTTGGAGGGGGGTGGTTGTTGTTGTTGTTTTTGTGTATTTTTTTTTTCAATATATATGTTACACACTTCCAGAGAAAATTTCGTCAGAGACTTTGCCTTCATATATAGGTAGATAAAAATTTCTCGATATTTCACAAAAAGTCCCAAACCTGGGACTTTAAAGGGGTATAGGGTTTGCAAATTTTCTATTTAGTTAATTGAATGTCAGTTTAAACTATCGATACTTGAAGTAAAATGTTCTGTGGTTAAAATTAGAGAAAAACGAAACAAAAAAAAAACTATGGGAAAAATGTTTGCTCCTCATCGATTTTTCATATAATTGCCATTTTCGTGTCTAGATCGACAAGTTTGTCAAACAAGTGAATGAGCATGCATGTCCCACTTGATTATGCAAAGTGCTCTCTCTCTCTCTCTCTCTCTCTCTCTCTCTCTCTCTCTCTCTCTCTCTCTCTCTCTCTCGCTCCCTCTCTCGCTCTCTCTTTCCTTCCTTTTCCCTATCAATCTATCAATCTGTCTGGCTGTTTATCGATCTCCTTCCACCAGTTGTCCGTCTGACTTTCCATCTACCTACCCATCTACCTAACTATCTGTTTATCTATTTGTCGTTCCGTATACCTAACTGGATGCACTTCCATCTGTTTGTCTTCCAAGATACCTTCCTATAATATATATATATATATATATATATATATATATATATATATATATATATATATATATATATATATATATACCTGGCAATCCATTCACCTTTTCCATTTACCTTCGCGACCAGACCAGAATTAGCTCTGCTTTTGTTGTTGGCTGGAGAAGGGGTTGGAGCAAGAAAAGTTTATTATCAAGTCGCCTAATTTGTTCTTATTCGAAGCAAGCTCCGTTTGATTTTGTTTTATATGTTCAAAATCCACAATATTTATAATTAGCCTGTTAATTAACTTCCGATCACTAGCCAGTTCTCATGCCTTTACAAGAGGAGGAAACATCATTAAAGATCCAACCAAAAGAGTGCCTGGATTCAATAACGCCAGGAAATACTGGACCTCCTCAAATCGCCTCTTAACTGGACATGGCAGAACTGCATCAAATATGTGCAGATGGAAACTTCGAAACAATGATACCTGCCAGAAATGTCAGGCAGCCCCAGAGAGCAGCGATCACATCGTCCTCCACTGTCCAGTCACTAAACTTGAAAGTGGCTACGAAACCGTCCTTAGGGCGGAGGAAGACTTTATTTAGAAGCTGGGTTGACGAAATCAATTTGGAGGGGTAGCCATGCGCTACTTCTACTACTATGCCTTTATACTACTCTGCCCAACACTGACAGATTGTGTTTTTTTTTTTCGTTTTGTTTTCCTTTCAGAAAAATACATTTTGTTTTAGATGTCGTCTTAAAAGTGTAAGGTGTACGACTTTTTTAACAAGGATTATGTAATTTCATGGATATTTTAATTTTAATTTTTAAAATGAAGCTTTGCTGGAAAATATCGCGAATCACTCAGACCACCTACCCCTCAATACATCCATTCTTTTAACCATCTTTTGGTTTTCATGCCCTATTTAAGACCTTTAATCCGAGTTGACAGAGTAGTTTTCCAAATCACGGTTATCATGCTTAGTTATTATCTCCCCTTTGTTATATCTTCAAATCTAGTTTGATAATAAGGTAAGAGAGTTATTGTAAGACAGCAATCCGCGTTCTGCCATGCTTGACTTCTCTCTTTTAAAAAAGCATCTGGAATTTCCCAATACCCTATTATGTATTTACTTTTCCACATATTGTGTGTGTGTGTGTGTGTGTGTGTGTGTTTGTTTGTTTGTTCCTTTCTTAAAATGACAAAACATTATGTTTGACAATCTTATCTCGGTTCCTTTTAAAGAATCTTTTGTTGCAAATTAAAACAAAACAAAATAGAAGTGGGAACATAGCTAAATTTACGTTTCTCACAATCTTTCAGCTCTGTTAAAATGAGTTGATTTCATAAACAATGACTTTTCCTGTGTCAAATTTTACTTCCTATTCATCGTTGTAAATATTGTCACAAAATGGCGTTGGGTTTATAAAAACAACAACGTTGTATAATGGTTTCAACAGTCTTATAAATCCTAATAGATCAAAATGAAATAAAGTAAAATGAAATCAAGGCAAATCGGCATCAATTTCATCTAATTTTGACAGTCACCTTACCTCATTTTTCCCCATAAATTTGTTCCACTGGTATGACGCTTCTCAGCAATAAAAAAGATGCAAAACAGCAGAATGTCAGGAAGGTGTCATTTTTTAAAAATTTTCTTTTGATAAGAACATTACATGTTTATTGAAAGTAACACTTCGTTTGACTGAGACTTTCGACTGGTTTGAAGAAGAAGAAGAAGAAGAAGAAGAAGAAGAAGAAGAAGAAGAAGAAGAAGAAGAAGAAGAAGAAGAAGAAGAAGAAGAAGAAGAAGAAGAAGAGGAAAGAAGAAGAAGGAGGAGGGGACGACGAGGAGGAGGAGAGGAGGAGGAGAGGAGGAGGAGGAGAGAAGAAGAAGAAGGGAAGAAGAAAAAGAAGAAGAAGAAGAAGAAGAAGAAGAAGAAGAAGAAGAAGAAGAAGAAGAAGAAGAAGAAGAAGAAGAAGAAGAAGGAGGAGGAGGAGGAGGAGGAGGAGGTGAGGAGGAGGTAAAGGAGGAAGAAGGGGAAGAGGAGGAGAAAAGAATGTATCAGGTGACAGACGACAATAATATTTACCTTATCTCATCATGTACCATCATTTGAGTTCAATGTTGAATTTGAGCACTCGATATCGAATTAGATTGCACTCTCCTGATTTAGAATGCTACAATGTTCATATTTGATTTGGCAAAAATTTAAAAACGTGTTTTGCCAATTTACAGCAACAGACCTAGAAGTACGTACCTATGTGATATCTTTCACACTCCTTTCCCCAAGTCAAGTTTGTATTCTCATACATCTACCCATCAACTCTCACTGGTACCCTATCTATATACATTACACTCCATGTCATCACCTGTCACTCTATTAAGCCACTCAAGATATAAATGATGATACAGTGTATTTGTTATCACGATAACTATTTCCGGTTGCGGAAAGATGACACTGCGTTCCACAAAAGCCCTTTGTACATTTTGTCTTCCCTTCTTCCCCAGCCATCGTGTTGTACGAGTAGATGGTTGAATGAATAGACAATTTAATTTGGATTTCAAGATTATGGTTTGAATCCGGGTGATACGAATTAACCCTCGATTTATTTTTCTAATGAATGGATAGTTTTTAAAAACTCTGAGTCATACAGAGCTATCACGCAAGGAGTTTGAAATGGAACTAACGAATGGTGATGATCATCATCCGAATGTTTGGATTTAAAGTGAAGCATTGATGGTTTTACTGATTTTGTTATTGGCTGAAGAAGGGTTGTGAATCCGAAACATTCCGTCTTTGGTATTTCCTGTGTAGGTTCTTTTGACCTCCCATATGGGGGAGGGAGGTACTTGCTGGGTTGTTTTTTTTTAATCCCCAAAATCTGTTTTTCAGCGTGGTCTCTGTCCTTGTCTTGGAATGAGGGGTCCAAGAGCAAGGCATTGGCTGGTAGAGAAATAGTCAAATATATAGTTATAGTTTTGAGAGATTATAATCTTTTCTTGTAAATCCTTTCTCTGTTATGTGCTATTAAACATTTTGTTTTAAATATGATTTGCAAGAATTTGAGTGTATTCCTCTTGGTGGGATCCCGTGCTTGCGTCTAGATGAGATTTAAGGTGATCTCAAACTGATAGTGATAGTGTGCTCTTGGAATCTACAACTGTTCCCTGTTTGGACCATTCCCCTTTCCCACGAGAAATTGTAATTAATTGTAAATCCATTTTGTTTTTGTTTTTTGACACCTGGATTTCTTAATGCTTCCTGGTGCTGAAATGACATAAATGTGTCGCAAGCGCCGTAAAACCCTGAAAAATAAACAATCCACAGATTCTAGCAGTTTATATTCTCGTAAAGAAGAAATAGTTTCGTTTCTTAAAAACTCCAAAAACAAAGTGTTAAATTTTCTAATTCTTACTTTCTATTTTGATTTTAAAATCAATTTTCGTCGCCCAGTTTATTCTGCCATAATAGTGAGCAAAAGTGTGATGAAAAAAGTGGTTCCAATCTCATTGGAAGCGTAATGCCTTCCTCCCAGAGGGCTGACTACATATCTTGTGAAAATGATTTTCTGTTTTCAGAGTGATGGCATCACATTTTCTAGTCTAAATATATCCTCGCTCTTTTACGTCCCATAATCCTTACAGAATCTGCCTAGATATCCTGCTACTAAAATAGTTTTATGTTTCTTTATGATTCTCTTTATGATTCTGAATGTAGCCTATTCATTTTTAGTTCTCCGAAGGACTGATTACAAACACACTTCCAATGATTTTGGAACCGCCACGACTTTTCTTCCCTATTCTAGATTGACACGACGAGTCTTTATTTATTTATTTATTTTTTATTTATTATTCCAATCATCCCTGTTCTAGTCTCTCCATTACTTTTTAACAATGGGCGAGGACAACAGGATCACCGAGAAGCTCGAACTTACGGACTATGGAATAGAATAGACAGCAGCAAACTATCGGTGGCCAACCTCGATCTCGGCGCTTTTTATCTTCCAAGTCAAGTACGGTTGCCAAGTAAGGCTATATCGGGCAGTTTGTGTCAACATGCTTATCTCCCCTTTATTCCTTGTGGACGGAGAATGAGCCAGGTTTGGTATTATGATATTACTGATTTGACTGACATGATTTGGGTATGCCTGTGATATCATGATGACGTCATTCCTCTAGTTTGTCGTGTATTTAATCCGTCTGGAATCAGTACCTAGTTGCCTGCTTTACAATGACCCCTGGTTTTGTAAATTTCTGAGACGAAAAATTAGGGCGATCCAGCATAACTTTGCTTTTGGCTGAATAAAATCTGATTATTTCTTCATCTTCTCTCTCTCTCTCTCTCTCTCTCTCTCTCTCTCTCTCTCTCTCTCTCTCTCTCTCTCTCTCTCTCTAACTCACTCACACATTCTCTCCTCCTTATTTTCTTCTTCCTCCTTCACCTCCTCTTCCTCCTCTTCCTCCTCTTCCTCTTCCTCCTCTTTCTCTTCCTCCTCTTCCTCCTCTTCCTCTTCCTCCTCTTTCTCCTCTTCCTCTTCCTCCTCCTCTTCCTCTTCCTTCTCCTTTTCTTCTTCTTCTTCTTCTTCTTCTTCTTCTTCTTCTTCTTCTTCTTCTTCTTCTTCTTCTTCTTCTTCTTCTTCTTCTTCTTCTTCTTCTTCTTCTTCTTCTTCTTGACTTCCTCATCCTCCTCCTCCTCTACTGCTTGGTCCTCTTCCTTATTCTTCTTCCTCTTCTACTACTACTACTACTACTACTACTACTACTACTACTACTACTACTACTACTACTACTACTACTACTACTACTACTAACTACTACTACTATATTGTACTAATACTACAACGACTACTATTACTACTACTAATACTGCAACTCCTACTAATGCTACTACTATTATTACTACTACTACTACTACTACTACTACTACTACTACTACTACTACTACTACTACTACTACTACTAAGTTGTATGAATTCGAGCACAGAATAAGTCGATTCAATATATAACAAGCATTTCTGTCATTATTTTAACGAATTCAGAGAATGGTATTGTTTATATACCGTTATTTAAAAAAAAAAACAGTACAGATGTGTGTGTGTGTGTGAGAGAGAGAGAGAGAGAGAGAGAGAGAGAGAGAGAGAGAGAGATAGAGAAGGAGGGGAGACAAAGAGAGAGAGAGAGAGAGAGAGAGAGAGAGAGATAAAGAGAGAGAGAGAGAGAGAGAGTAGATCCCTGGTTCGAGACCCTTTGTTGTAAGTGCAAATTTGAGAAACTGAAAAAGTTCTTTATTCACATCTTCTCACTCAGGTGTGAAATGGGTAGTGAGTAGTAGTCCTTCGGAGCCATTAGGCTTCCGGTTTCTATAGCGTGGAACAGACAATAGCAATTGCTTACTATCCTTTGGATAGGTCGCTTGTCAGTCTATTGTAAAGTATTTTCCACCAGATCCAATTGCTTACTATCATTTGGATAGGACGCTGGTCTATCGTAAAGTATTTCCACCAGATCTAATAGACTCAGCTACCTAATCACTGTTGGGTGGAAGGGATCCCATGAAATGAGTAATCGAACGTAAACAGCGTAATCTCTGTCGTAACAATATTGTACTAGCGCCTTACAGGCATCACGTCTTGCTTTACATTTGGAGTGTAGCTGTTGCTTTGGCTTAGAATCTCTTGTTAATCGCATTGATGAGCTAGTTAAGTGGATTTTGAGTAATATGTTAAAGCTCACGCCTTCTAAAAAAATTTGAACGCCGAATCTGCAAGTATGATCTTTTATCTGTTATATATTGTTTATATTCGATTTTATCCCAAGACTGTTTTGCACTTAGCAGCAAGTATTTCTAACCTGCTAAACCAAGACTTAAAATATGAGACAAAATCCTACCATTCCATTTTTATTCTAATTGTGAAATCTTTTTGATTGATAGCAAAATATCTTTTATGTTAGTTTATTTAAATTATTCATTCGAACATTTGATTCGATATATTTTACTAGCTTAAATTCTGTCATAATTACAGAGTACCGTGTGTTACATTCTCGCCTTTGTAGAAAACGGTAAGGGCTGCCTGAAGCCGGTGATCGTAAAATACTAACGAAAGAGTGAAAATGGAAAGGCTTCGCATGGGAACAAAACAGTTTTGTTCCCATACGAAGCCTCTCCATTTTCACTCTTTCGTTAGTATTCTCGCCTTTGAAAGCCACAACTAATCTTTTAAGAGGGTTTTTATACGCCCCAAAACTGGTTGGCTATTTCTTTTACGATTGTATTGAAGGCCATGATAGCTACAACCCAGACAATTTTTAAATCTTTGAGATTTTCATTTCATATTTTGGGGTGTTTTGTTTCTGTTTTGTTTTGTTGTTTTTTTTTTTTTGTTTTTTGTTTTCGTAGTTTTTTTTTTGTTTTGTTTTGTTTTGTTTTTTGGTGTTTTTTTGTTTTTGTTTTTGGTTTTCCCAGAAATTCTTCACCCCAAATATCAAGTGATTAAGATAACTTCAACCTGTTAAAAGTCTTAGCTCAAAACTCACGACACTTATTTGAAGTCTCAGGTTTGAAAGTGTTGTCAAGTTAGAGGTAATTTGAATCGATCGATATTGGAGATAAACAAAAATTCTAATCAAACTTTTTTAAAATGGATTTTGTCAGGGAAGGTCAGTTACTAAATGTATGTAGATAGTCTTTTGTACCATCGCAATCGCTGCCTCTTTTATGCTAAAATATGTTGTGTGATTGTTGAAAAGTAATGGCATACATTGCACGATATTATTATGATATTACAATATTATAATCTGCAGGACTCTCAAGACCGCGTTTTTCAAATTTATTTTTTCACTGAACGTTTTTTATTATTTCGTCCTATTTGCTAAATCCTATTACAACTTACACATTTCGTAAACACATCTTTTAACACATTTTCCTTACCGTTCAATATGATACCGCCAGCATCTTTCGACTTTAACTCTACCCCCTCAGTTTTACTTGCCAATAAAAGTGACACATGAAAATATAATATGTCAACTTTCAAAGACCATCATTTTTTATTGAAGAGTTCAGCAGGTAACCATCACATTCAGTCGTTCTTCTCGACCCGAAGGCCTGGACCTAGGTCATCCGGCAATAATAGAATAAGACAAATAAAGGTTCTTTTGCAAGCTGGTTCAGACTTTGTTTCGCTCTCTAAAATAAATATAATATATGAAATGGTAAATGATTAAATGAGTAAATAAATAGATACATGAATGGATTAATAAATAAATAAATAAATAAATAAATAAATAAATAAATATGTAGATAAATGAGTAAATGCACGGTCTAAATCAATCAATAAATAGATAGATAAAAAAAATAGATTAATAATTAAATTAATTCATGATGAAAGATAAAGGTAAAAACTGAATAAATAAATGTGTTCATTCTTCAGCAAATTGCTACCTTTTCATCCTGATCAACACGCTTCAGAATGTTTTTATTTATTCACCTAGCAAGCTATATGGAACTAAATTTCTACGTCATAATACATTATTCGCTTGTTAGACAACCTCATTTCCTCGCACAATAATCCTAAAAATCATATTCATAGTAACTGTCACAATAAGGAGTAAAGAATTGTATTGTTTTATATATTGTTTTTTTGTTGTTATGTTTTGTTTTGTTTTTGTTAATCTTATCTATTTTTTTTTTTTTTGGGGGGGGGGGTGGGTACTTGTTTGACTTTTTTGTGTGTTAATTCTTTTTGTTCAGTATTATCGTATCTTCATTTATTTCGGGAGGGGGGGAGGGGGGTTCAATCGGAAGTGAACGTGATTAGTGACTGAACTGATGACAAAACGCAAAGCCTGGTGTTTTTGAGAGATTCAACAACAATGGTAAGTTCTGTATTCGGATGGTTAGCAGTTGCAATAAGTATAGCTAATGCTACAAAACTGGCATCATACCGGCAACTTGCTCTGTGTGACATAGATTTTGGTTAGAAATGAATAGTAAGGGGGAAAAGTTATACTGTGAAGCGCATTACACATGGTGAAAATTCTGGAAAAGTGCTTTGACAGTATGTATGCTTTATGTTCATGTTTCTTCATGAAGAAATGTTGGTTTATAAATAATTATATTCTAAAACTTCGTTTGATTTAATGTCTTTGATTCAGAGTGAGACAAGATTATCTTGTAATCTGTAACACAGGATACTGAAGCGTTTTCTTTTCTTCCACCGTAATCTCAGTTATGGCTGACACTAGAACTTGTATTTGGCGTCATTTTAGGTTAATTCACCGCCTAGTAGGTTGTCGTTAGTTCAGTGCTCAAGGAAACAAGGATCCTATTGCTTGAATTATTGAACACAACTCGCGGTTTGCTTTCTTTTGGTGATCTGGCGTTGTGGTTTGATGTAATTAAATTGTCGGTATTGGGCTATATATAAGTTGTCGAGGACAACGCGTCTACCCCTTTCCATTCTGTATGTCGAAACTGCTGACACTTTTTCAAGACAATTGATTCAGGACTGGTCATGGAAATCTCCATCTATTTGATAGTCGAAATACTTTTTTTTTTCCTTCCATTTCTTGTTTCACCACTATCACTCACTTTGTTTCAGCACCATTCACTTGATAAAATGCGTTCTTAATCGTGTTTCCAAAGCTGTTTGCCACAACGTTTAACACCACTTTCATTCAACAATGACGCAAACTCAGACACACTTCCGAAGCTTTCAATAAATTATTGTCCGCTATCGATCATCCATTGATTGGAAATATTGAAATATCGTCAGTCTTGCATCGTATTTTTGTTTCAAAGAGTGTGTGTGTGTGTGTGTGTGTGTGTGTGTGTGCGTGTGTGTGGATTTTACGGTTCGTTGATCTTGAAATGAATAGTAAAACGCGCCACAAACGACCCTCACTTGATACGTGACCGATCGTCTCAAAACGGTATATTTTGTTGGGGTGAACATGATTGTAAACATTCAATTTCAAAAATTGAGAAATTATGGAGCAGGCACTGGTGTAAGATAAATATATGGAAAAGTCTGTATGAATCAGTGCCACTGGAAAAGTTACAGCTGTGTCTCGTTTCGTGCACACTTTTCCAGGTCTCTGAAATTTAATTAACCAGTCTATCTTAAGACATCAAAACACGGAATTTGTGACACCCTCAACACCCGCTGGCAAACATCGCTGGGTTTTTATTTACAAGCAATAGAATGACTGAAATTGTCCTCGCGATGCCCTTTATTATAATTTTAGGTCACTAGTTGGGTGATAAGTGCTCAAAAGATTCTCCCAAACACAAAGCAAAAACGTTAAGGTAAAACATACTTCGTGCATTGGTACGATTGATCAGGGCGGTAGAACTGGTGAGTATTTCACTTAAACATACACCTTCAATGATAAAAATGCCTAGGTAGTCAGGCAAGACATTCTGAAGGGGCGTGGATATGTTCCCTTCCTCTAAGAGTTAATGTATATCATCATCTTGTTTGTAAAAAGACCAACTAACGCTAGCCACAGCTCAGGAATTCAATGATATATTCAGAAAAGTTGTTCCTTTTTTTTTTTTTACGGGTGCCTGTCTTAACAATGAGGCGAGAGGCGTACATGGTCCAGTGAACAGTCTAAGAAGGTGGACTAAGCGCCTAAGATTAAATGAACCGGAACGAAAAGTATGGTCATTCGGCAGAGGACTCCGCACCAAATCGCCTTTACACCCGCACGTTTTATGGGGGTTTCTTTTGTTGTGGAGTTGGCGACAACGCCCACCCTATGGGCGTCTTCTGGAATCGGAAAGCAATTCACGACTTAAACGATCGATTGAATAGTAGTTGCCATTTGTATTATGCAATGATGATGATGATGATGATGATGATGATGATGATGATGATGATGATGATGATGATGATGATGATGATGTGTGGCTATGTGGTCTAGTGGTATGACACTCGCTTTCGGGTCTACCTGCCGTTGAGAGCGTTGTCTCTGTCCGAAAAGAATTGTAATATCGTCTAACAGGCGTCATGTCCCGTCCTACATGTTAAATGTTGCTGTTGGCCAGGGACCCCTTGTAAAGCGCTTTGAGCACGTTTAGTGGATATTGCGCTATATAAAAGCTCAATTTTTAAATTTTTTTTTTTTCATGATGATGATTATGATGATATTGACGGTCAAGGTCGTGGTTTTGTTGGTGGTAAAAATTGTGTTGGCGGAAGTTGATGACGGTGGGTTTTGGTGGTGTGGAAATGATGTTTTATTCTAGCTTTTTGCTCCAAAGACTTCGGTCGCCAAAAAGTAATGCTGAAAAGTCGAAACGGTTGGAGGCAACTGGGGTAAAAAATTATTGGACTCGCTCACAGATTCTCAGAAACTTATCATACCCCCTAGCCTTATTTCTTTGTAGTTTCACTTGACTGTAAATTAATGTAACCACTGAAATACTAGTGTCCCATTGAGTATTAAATGACCTCTCGCGCAATTTGAAATTCAGCCGATGACTCGCTGTTGCGGTTTCTCGAATTGTAATAACAGACAAGCGATTTTGAAAGTGATCAATTTTCTGATGGGTTGTAATAATGGAAGAAAGTCTCTTTCACTTGGCACAAATTACTTAACTCGGCACAGATGTAAATGAGTACTGTTAGAACAAAAATGACATCTTATGGACGACGTATTAGGAAATGTTATTCCATTTTATGCCTCGCTGGTGGAATTAATGGCGTATTGAGCATGAAATCCTTTGGAAAGCGTTATGTAAATATTCATATTCGGTTAGTCACAAAGTCTCCTATCGGTCGTTGCTATTCAATCTTCATGCATGTCAAAACAACATGAGTGGGTGGCGATTTAAAAATGGACATTATGATATCCGAATCATTGATACATGATGGAATTGGTCGTCTTATTATGATAAAAAATAAAATATGAGAAAAAACGAACCGTATTTTTTTAAAAGCTATGTTGCAGAATCCAATGAAAAACATACTCAATGAATGAACTGAAACATTTTAAATCGATCGTGTAGCTTTATACTAATATTTGTTAAACTCAGTGATTCATCGTGATTCAGAGTTATCCAATCAGGAAAAGTGGTTCAGAAGAAAAAAATATATTTGGACAGCACGCGAATACCGATACCGGTCCCCTTGCAAGTGAGTACTCTACAACTGATTATCGGAAGGGACGTAAATGTCCATACAAAAACTAGGGGATATTAAGTATGAAATAATGAATGCCAGTCATCTGTAGCCGACTTAACTAATACAAATTTGATTATAAGTTAAACACTTTAACAAACGAAATGGATGTCTAGCCATTATAAAGAATAACATATTATGCACGTAAACATTTCTTGCTCAAATATCTGTGTCACGCAGGCAAAAGTTATTTATTAAAATAAAAATTACAGAAATATATGAACTTGATAGAAATAAAAGAAAACTGAGGTTGACTTTAATAGTAGTGAATACGTTTCAACATTTATCGTTACTTGAAATACAATTCGGGTTTAAAATGCTTTTAGAGCATGAGTGTACGTGTCTATTCAAGTGTTTTCGTGCCTGTACATCATTGATTTCTTTTATTATTTAGGTCTTCATCTGCAGGTAGTCTATACATAATCTATATGAATGAATAACACACGATTCCCATCGCTAACGTCATAATCTATATTCATCTTGCGTTTATGATTGATGAATACTGTGTTATCAATCTCCGTTTTTCCTCTCTCGTTTCATCGTTGCAAACACAAGGTTCTCGCATCCGTGACGAGCCATTGGCCCTCAAGAGTAATTGAAAATAAAATAATAAGAAGAAGAAATAAAAAAATTAATAACACGTCATAATATATCATTGAATGTTATGACGTCGATTTTCTTATAATGGTGACAGCGCCTGTCATTATGGAATGACGACTCATTTAATTATACCTGAATTGAATAATAACACACCCTCTTCAACTACCTCACGCCCTCTTTCCTATCTAGCCTTATTATAAACAGTTTTAAATATATGATTTACTTGTTTCCTTTGTATCATTTTTATCAAGGGGGGGGGGGGGGGATTTGCCGAATAGATTATTCCCAATCTTTACGATCCGAACTGATTCTACATATGCTCTCTCTCTCTCTCTCTCTCTCTCTCTCTCTCTCTCTCTCTCTCTCTCTCTCTCTCTCTCTCTTTCTCTCTCCCTTTAATTCTTTCTTACTTTTTTTCTCTTTTGAGGCTTATGTATTCATTTTTATAAAAAATGTTTTTGCTGTTGTTACCTGCGCCAACAGACTAATGGTTTCACTCTCATGAGTCATATATTTCCCTTTGAATTCTCAAATACTTATGATATACAATTTACTCCTATTCGCAGCCTTGGGCGGGGTCACTTAAGGAACAGGGTCGACTCTTTGAGGTCACTAACCTTCACACGTCACTGATCCAATATTTTATGATTATAATCAAATATTTGACACAATCACAGAGGACTTTGAAAAATGAGCGGAACTCCCTTTCTGCAAGCAATGCAAGGAGTTGTCGACGAACTTCTGACACTTTGATACTGATGGTAGAGTTTGCTCCAGTTTGCGGATCATGAGATCTACAATTGGCTAATTGATTTCATATTTTTCTTTATATAAATCGGCCGAGTATTTAGGACATATGCATGTTACAAAAGACAAAAAAAAAAAAGAAATATGATTCTTCCTGATTGCAATTTTTAATAAACATTCCTCAAAAGCTTGATACAAGAAGATGTCTATAAGAGAAACGCATTTGGGGGAAAAGACAGAAAATGGTAGTCCACGTTTGTCCAGCTTGTATTTTACTAAACTCCGTGTTTTTCATGTCTTAGTCCAGTGTTATTTTAGCCCCAGCATTAAAACTTCTTAATGAGATAACCATCCTAATTGTTTCAATATATTATTAGCATCTGATTTACTCCTGACGGATTTTTCTTTACATTTGGCTTTTGCGATGTGGATCCCAACTGAACACTGATTGCCCAGTATTGGGTTAATTGTTGACTTTAAACACTTTTCTTCAATAAATTTAGGACGTTAGATGTTTTTTATTTGAGAAAAAAAGCATTTCTCTCGCAAAGTCATCAGACTTTGTAGCTTCGGATATGACATGTCTGCGTTTCTGTCTGTACTGTTGGGCTGTTGGGTTTAGTTCAAATGTTACGACAATGTTGATTTTCGTAATTTAAATCAATATTACTATTTGCTGTCGGAGCAAGTGATTAATGAAGTTATGATCGATAACATTGTACATTGTAATCGTTTGTAGATTTTGTCTGACAGGAAAAGATAATCTTTTTAAAACTTAAACTGTCTTAATAATTGGATTCCTTATCTTGCTCATTTATAATCTTCAGTCGAAGTTTTTATCATCTCCCATTATGTCACCTTCTAGTGTCAAATCATCGAAATATTTCTTAGATTTTTCCTCCCTTATATTAAAGAAAAGGCTCGTCGTTTAAATCAGCCATTGTAGTTATCACTCTTTCTTATTTTCATACCATCAGATATTTCTGTCCCTAATCTTGAATTAAACATTGTGTTTCTTTTGTATAACCATGGCTAAAATCTTTCTCCGAGAAGCAAACACTGTAATATTTTGTTGTTATTTTCATTTTTGAATGTGATATTACTCCATTGTCATCTTGATAAATATTTATATTATGTTAATCGTATCGATGAGTTGTAATGATTTCATACCGTTTGTCTTGCTGGTCTTGTGTCTGTATTTGGATGGAGCTTTTAGATGGTCACCGGCTAGACACGTAAAGATTATGCTTGGGTTTAAATTTGCCTCCCTGTTTGGACTAAGCCTCCTGGTTTACCTTTTCATTGTATGATTGTAAGAGCAACTAAACTCAAAATCTATTTCACTATCCCTGTATGCATATTTTTACAAGCGATGATAATATAAATTTAGAACGTTGCAAGTTCCATAAAGCGATTTAAAACAAAAGATTCTTAGATAAATTCATTGATAGAAGAAGAAGAAAAAACCGTCACTGATACATCATTGAGAGATAGAACAAAGCATGGATTTAGTCAACCGAGTGATCTTTCACCATAGACATCAACGGGGTTGTAATTATGATTTATTTTTATTTTTTTGGGCTCCTTCTCAGGAGATGATGATATTCCTATCGCTAGTTTTCCATTAACCTATTACCTTTTCACCTTTCCTCCTTTGTAGTCAGTTTCGCCTACAATAGAATAAATGTTATTGCTCTAGTATAAGTGATTACTAATAACATAAATATACACATTTATGAAGCGCATTTTCCTGATTTTACTATCTATAGTGAATTTGCTTCACGATCGTTCATTTTATTCGCCAGGTGGATGGCACAGAAAAACACATTTTCATTTCACTAATTAGCCTGCTACGATTACTGTTATTATTCTATTACTTATATTGCATCTGTATTCGTTTGTCTATTACAACTGTCGAGTAGCAGAATGGGTTGTTGAAGATGCCAAGCCCAA
The DNA here is from genome assembly GCF_034508935.2 of Berghia stephanieae. Classification (NCBI taxonomy): domain Eukaryota; kingdom Metazoa; phylum Mollusca; class Gastropoda; order Nudibranchia; family Aeolidiidae; genus Berghia; species Berghia stephanieae. The sequence continues at coordinate 6,957,646 of NC_088360.1, read as the reverse complement.
GATCACAACGCCAGGATTAGATTTAGATTCGTGTCGCCTTTCCATTGACATTTTAGTTTTTGTCACATCAAGACGCTACCAAAACTGTATCCAAGATTCACTCAATATTCATATTTTTAAAACAACAAGAGATGAAGTGAGGAGAAAAGTGCCAGAAGACAATAGAGAATAAAAAAATTTTCGCGGCGGTGATGGGGGGTTTGAACTCACGACCTTATTGGTACGACAACTCCGCCTGGCCGGGGAGAGCGTGACTCTACCGTATGAGCTACCCACGATCGGTGATAGCTCATACGGTAGAGTGATCGTGGATAGCTCATACGGTAGAGTCACGCTCTCCCCCGCCAGGCGGAGTTGTCGTACCAGTAAAGTCGTGGGTTCAAACCTCCATCATCGCCGCGAATTTTTTAAATTTTAAATTTAAAAATTGTCTTCTGGCACTTTCCTACTCACTTCATCTCTTGTTGTTATCAACATAAGTGCCTGCTACAATCGCTTTTCTGAATTAAAAATCATATTTTTGACGTCAATAACCTCCATTCTGGACGTCGATATCACGAGGATATAATACTGTTTTAGAATGTGGGGCACAAAAACTATTAAAACTTGTGGTTTACATGCCTTTTTCTTTGTTGTCGTCCTGTTGACAGAAGAAGGGTTGAATATTGTATGCAAGCCATGTTATGATGACCCAAACTAGTAGAGGTATAAAGAAAGGAAAAAATTCAATAAAACCAATGTATTTATTTTTCCAGCTTGCTGTTGGGAGAGAGGTCAGATTTATGTCTTATTGTCGGGTACAATTATGTTGCACTTAGTGTTCAGATCAAAGCTGATAAATGGAGACTGATGTCATTCCTTCTTTGTGTTAACATTTTAGGAGGAGGAAGAGGAGGAGGAGGAGAAGGAGGAGGAGGAGAAGAAGAGGAAGGAGTGGAGAACAGGGGAGGAGGGGGTGGTAAAATGGAAAAATAGTTTACATCGTGTGTGTTATGATAAATCCTGAATAAATGCAAATAGCATATAATGTTCTTGTCGACATATTCTTTTATCAATATTTGCTTTAGATCTACTAGATAGATCGTTATGGGTCGTTATGCATACGCTGTCGTATTTTGAAAAAAAAAAATCATTTATTAACATTTTTGGCCAGAATACTTGTCTTTCAAATATCGATCGATTAAAATGACTCATCTTGGCAAAAACTTTCAAACCTGGGACCTCGCGGTAGTAAATCATCTCTTTAGTGGGGTATGTCATTCTTTGGTTATTACTATTTTGTAACCCCTCTGTGTCCCGCATGTCTTAAAGTGTATTATGGTGTCAGCGTGACACTTTTGGGTGGTTTCAGACGAGCTAAAAGGACATATTGCTTTTTGATCTACTTCTCATCTCTGTTGAATAAGTTCCCATTGTTTTTTCCTCTTTGGTTTTGAGGAAAACTCGTTTTTACGCTAGCATAATAGCAAAAATATTACGAGGCGTCTCTATTATCTAAAGCAAAACGTAGCAGGTCAATAATTGCTTTCTGCGGCACGCATCCGGTTTGACTAAAAATAGATTTTAACACACAATGATATCCTGACCAAAATGATAATTCTTAAGGTCAAATAGTTAAACAAGAAATCTGTGTGAAAAAAAATAGAATATATTTTGATAAGAAATGATATAGGCAAAGTTATTTAGAGGTACAATATAAGCATTCTTGGAATCTTGCATTTAAAAAGTCTACCAAGTTTCCAATGCGGACTCGTTCCCAACGCGAGCTCCCAATGTCACGGAGTGGCATTGGGGAACTTGTTCGAAATTTCAAACACAGCAGTCTAAGAATCTTCTTTTGTCTCATTTTCTCTTCTGTTCTTAGCTGTGTCTGAATTGTTGACTCTTCTATTGTCACTGGTGCCAAAATGACTCGGTAGTCGATAATGTTGCAATCGCCGTATAACCACCAAAACAAAAATAAAAACAACAAACAAACCAGTGCCGTCGGATGATCAAAATAGATGTCATCATCGGAGTAGTACAGTGTGTTTTTTTTGTATTATTGACACCTTTCAGATTTGAATAACTCCAAAGTTATGTAAGACTTCATCAAACGGGTTTGTTGTTTGTTTTTTTCGTTTTTTTGTTGTTGTTTTTTTGTTGCCATGGGTGCAACAATGATTTATGTTTTGAGTTATAATGCCATGAGTGGAATAGGGTAATTAAAAAAAGATAAATCGTAATTTACAGTGTGTTTGTTTTTAATCATTGACAAATTTCAGGGTTGAATACCCAAGAACGGCCGCAACGAAATAATTTGGTTTTCAACGTATTAATTCAAATTTATTAAAGTTTTTTCCCTTTTTTTCTTCTGATATCTTACTGACTTGTGATCGTTTGTTTGTGCAATTGTCCGATCTAAAGCTCCACGTTACCACCACCGCCCTTTTGAATGGCAAGCCGCGTGCGTATCTCCAGTTCGTCCCACGTCTTTTGCAGCACTAGTAATGTGACATAGCGAACGGCTTCTCTTATTTTGTCTTCAGGTGACGTCATACACAAAAGAATTTTACAGTGTCAAGGCAATGTTCCAAGATTGACATGTTAAATAAAATAGACTTTCGAGAATCATGTCAGACAAAGCCAAAATAAATCATGATTTATGTCAAAATTAACCTTTTCTACTGATGACGTCATAGTTTAGCTACCATAATGACGCACAAGGTTAATACTTATATCAATCAAAATTTGAATAAATTCTACACATATTGTGGCAAAAACACTTTTGATGAAATCCTACACATAGCCCTCGAGCAATTCAAACCGGAAATCTGTCAATCATAAACACACACACACACACATTGTAACAGTCACTGACTGTACATCTAAGAAAATGCTTCCGCGTCAATGCCGCACACTGACAAAAACTTCTGGATTTGTTGGGTTTTTATTCTCTCTCTTGCTCAGAAAATTATTTTAATTCAAAAATCAATAGATTAAGTTCCCCTCAAATTCAATAAAAATTGCTAAATTAAATATGAATACTTGTAAAGAGTATTTCCGAGTATTAACCATGTTCAATACGCTTCACCATGTTTTATTTGTTCAAGGAGTTTCAAACGTAAGACTTCGAAAGGTCTTTTGTATGTACACAGTAGTATAGTATAAAGTCGGCGTTACAAAATGTCATGGCATTGTAATATTAAGTATACATCAACTCTTTGAAATATCACCAACGTTTTTACTTGTATTGACTAGTTTTGTCATCAAAGCAAGTCATGTCTTGTAACGCAGTCACACTAAATATACAAACCTAAACTTATTTAAAATTCGTCTTTATTATTATCATTCACAAGATTCAATTGAACTGAATGGTGAAATCATCCAAGCGGAAACATACGCGGCTGTAAACAGACGAAACTCGTTTTTCCTTTATCAATTCGGCCAGAAAAATCATACAAATATCAAAGAATTAAAACCGCTTTTAACTTATCAAAATACTTTAAACCTGAGAGTTCAAAATGAAGCAAAATGTAGTCTTTTTTGTTGTTGGCAAGTTAGAGGTCATTTTAATTTATCAATAAAATATAAAGTAAAAGATACACGGCTTTAAAGAGATATAAAATACGTTTTGTCATTAAAGGTAGAATCAAATGTGATGATAACCGCCATATACATCTGCTGCTGTTTACACATCTCTCCGCTTGCTGACGATTCCCACTGAAGCTACGTAGTAAAAAAAGAAGATTTATAGTGTTATTGACTCTCAATAATATTTATATAATTTTCAAGTGGCTGCAGATACATTATTGACTAAGATTGACAAAACGTATATTTCATTTTGGCAAGAAATGTTTAATTTCAAATAAGATGATCCCACATTTAATGGGAAATTCATTAACCCAAACTTCTGTTTAATTCTCTGCTTTAGGAATTTTTGATGTGTCGACGGTTATTTAGATTTATTGATATTGGAAGTATGATTTTGATGGCCAAAATAAAAAAAGGCGTTTGTTGAAAAATTGCATAGTTTAACCAGTTGACTGTTTTACTCTAGAAAGACACGTATTTAAAAATTTGGCCAGAAAAATTCGTCATTAATTATCGATCGATTTAAATGAGCCTTATTTTGGCAAAACTCTCAAACTTTGGACCTCACGATGCCACAAATATATATCAAATATATTATATTTCAGATATAAGTTCATGTTTGCCATCACGATGGAATTTTTTTTATTATACTCTTTATAATATTGATTGGAAATTTGTCTTGATAAATCCCTGCCATTCATAAAATGTATGTAAAATACTATTTTTTCGACTCAATTCTGTTTGCCTGTTACGGAAATAATGTTGTTTTGAAAAGCAAATCGTAGTAAGTACGTCGAGAAGGAAAATCTTTGGGGAGAGCAACTCGCAAGTGTAGATAACGCCCGAAAAGTGAGGATGATAAATCTCATGAAAAAATGGCGCAAGTGGACACTGGCATCTGAAAATAAATAGTATCACTCATGCTGAAAACTCCGCAAGTAAATCGTCGCCATTGCGTTTATTCAATAATAAAAGTTTTTTTACAAATTTAGTCACGCGACAATTCGAGCATCGATATGGACTATGGCTATGATATGACGTTCTTCTCAGTTTTTTGTAAACGATGAAAAAAAAAATCTTAGTCCAAGTTCGATTCTCTATGATGATTTTACTGTCTATAAAACAGTAGGGGATTGTCATGGTTTGAAATGACCATGGTCAATTTATGACGCTTCTTACGCCATGGTTTTGGACTGACCACTGCGATCACGATCTGTATTACCATCTTAATCGCTGTAGTTTGTGTGTGCTGCCTTAAAATATGCAACTTTCCCCCCTCCATCTACCGAGCTATTCTTGCATCTACACATTGGGAAAAGACTTTTTCTGATTTTCTTTTTCAAAAACAACTCTTTATATTGATTTCAACCGATCGATCAAGATTGTGCCCATTCTGTCAAAAAGTCTAACCTGGGACTGTAACCTGGAAAGAAGCATATCTAAAAATCTGACCAGAAAACTTGTCTTTCAAATATCAAGCGATTTCAATGACCTTCATTTTGGTAAAAAACACTTTTAATAACCTGGGACTTCTCGAATATATATGAATAGACAGATAGGAATAGAAAGACGGAAAGAAAGACAAAAAGATTTAGGCAGGTAGGTGGATAGATATAGATATTTAAGCAAGTAGCATCTAGATAGCAATAGATAGATAGATAGATAGATAGATAGATAGATAGATAGATAGATAGATAGATAGATAGATAGATAGATAGATAGATAGATAGATAGATAGATAGATATTATTATTAATTAAAATATTTACCACAATGTTTGGGACAGTCTACATTAATGTTTCAGGCTTAATTTGCCATCGTCAGGACTGAGTTGTTTTGTTGACTGTTCCAGTCAACAGTCAACAAAACAACTCAGTCCTGACGATGGCAAATTAAGCCTGAAACATTAATGTAGACTGTCCCAAACATTGTGGTAAATATTTTAATTAATAATAATAATTCGCTCCATTACTGCATGTCGAGCACTTTTCGTACCATATTTGTATCAAACACGATTCAGTAGATAGATAGATAGATAGATAGATAGATAAATTAAACAGATAGATAGATAGATAGATAGATAGGTAGATAGATAGATAGATAGATAGATAGATAGATAGATAGATAGATAGATAGATAGATAGATAAACAGATAGATAGATAGATAGATAGATAGATAGATAAGATAGATAGATAGATAGATAAAGATAGATAGATAGATAGATAGATAAGATAGATAGATAGATAGATATATAGATAGATAGATAGATAGATAGATAGATAGATAGATAGATAGATAGATAGATAGATAGATAGATAGATAGATAGACAGGCAAGTATGCCGGCTGTGATGGATATGCATCATCATTTCTCCAGCGTACAATCATCCACTTCTTCACCGTTTTCAAAACTAAATAACTTAAAATCCTTTATAGAGAACATTTAACAAAGCACACATCAATGTAGCATGCTATTTTATCATAACACAAAGTTATCAAAAGGTTTCTCGACATTTCTCATTGACACGTAAATTGAATTGAATTTGATTATTTAACAACTACAATAGAAAGAATGAATGAATGAATGTACGAGTGAATAAAACCCTCTTTTCTTTTCAGAAATTACGCTTGGGTTTTTATATGAATGACAATTGTGTTCAAATAATATTACTCAGGTTATTTTGTTTGAAAAAAGAATAAATTTTTAATTAAATTCTCAAATATTGTTTTCACATTCCGTCATTTTGTGACCGACAATTACGTTATTATTCTCCATTGCCATTTTCAATCGATTGAAGGACTGAAAGAAATGAAAAAAAAAAATAGTAGAACCAACCCCCTCCCACCCCTTACCTCCAAAGACAAATCAAAGCAGTCAGTAATACATAAAACGAAATATCACATCACTCAGCCATTTTTATGAGGAGTTCTCACTAAATTGTATTTATCAGACTATAAACGTTCAAGATTATACACAGTTTTGTGTGTTGGTACGTTATATCCGGCAGTTGGAATGTTGTGAGTAAATTACCTAAATGCAGAGCACCTATACTTTTTGCAAGTAAAAATAATTATAATGCTAAATAGTAGCCTAAAAGCAAACCAAATAATAGATAATAAATTCGTCTAATTATACGCATTTGTGTATCGACATTAAAACAATTCCACATTTTATATAAACATTCTTATCTTTTCGAAAAGACTGTCTTAACATGTTACCCCCCCCCCCCCCCCCCTCTGGAAAAACGCGTATTTAAAAACGAGGTCTCAGGTTTGCGACTTTGTGCCAATCGATCGATACTTGAAGGAAGAGTTTTCTGGCCAAATTTTTAAATACGTGGTTTTTTTTTTTTTCAGAGTAAGGCAGTTAACTGGTTGAATGCCAGGTTTCAAACATTTTGTACCGTTGTTATCATCGGTGTAAATATATGAAACTTTGTATGCGTTTTTCCATATAGCCATAATAATAGAGTATTGAGACGAGAACGTAAATATAAATATGACCAATGTATAACGCATTCCCATGGATTTACGATGCAGAAGACGATTTACATAATTACAAACCTGCCCAAAGTATGCAATAGCAAAAGAGGATTTTGCCCTAGTTACTTACCTTGAGCGTTATATATATATATATATATATAGATATATATATATATATATATATATATATATATATATATATATATATATATGTGTGTGTGTGTGTGTGTGTGTATATATATAGAGAGAG
>NC_088360.1:6940342-6947842 GCF_034508935.2 Berghia stephanieae | reverse complement strand
TTTTTTTACCCACGAACAAAACGCCAGAAGAAGAGTTTTACGATACGATCATTCTCATCCATCCGACCACTAACCACTCTCAAAATCTCTTGGCGGTGTTAAAAGTCGAGACACCATGTCGTGTCGCTGAGTCATCGCCGCAGCATAAATTATGTGCCTGGTCAATACCTAAATATTGCAATCTAAATTCTTATATCAGACATACCGATGTCTTCTGTCAATATATGATGTCATAGAATGTCAGTTATAATTCTTTATTTTTATTAATGATTGAATCACTGCTGTATAAGACAAATGTTTAGAGAAAATGTGACCCACCGTCTCACAGAGGTGTTTTGTCGGATATACTAGTTGCTGGAAATTGAGTTTATAGCCACACAATATGAAACTTGAGTTTAATTTATATTCGCCATGGTGCATTGCAAAAAAGAAAAAAAAAAATGAAAGATCCTATTTCTCATCATTTTTAGTCTAAATTCACTACCCGGGTCCCGTTTATCCCAACATAATACCGTTTTGATACGAAAGTTCACAAATAACGTGTACTTTTATTTGAATTCACTTCTAGATAACAAATACACATGATCGTAAGGTTAAATTGACAATGCATTTATTGACATCAGCTATCTTGTTGGTTTTTTTTTCAATGTGTTGTTTTCTTTTGGTTTCTGTACAAAACCGTTCTGGGTGCCTCGTATGTAAACACAGAGTGTGTGTTGTAAACACATTGTTTATATTGTTTGTCTATATCATTCATTTCACGAGAATAGGGGGTGTCCGAAAATAATCTTTGAAATTCACTGTACGCGACAAAATACCTTTTATCATTTTTTGGCCAGAACTTTTTAAAATTTTTAAAAAGAATGGTCACTATAACCCTTATTGTCTCAAATTTTGTTTAACCTGAGACTTCAAGAGTCTCGGTTTAAATAAATTTTATAAGCTCGGATGTCATCTGAATCATCCATATTTGAAGTAAAAATCTGTTTCAATAATGACAAAAGCATTTTTTCGTGTACGGAAGAATAGACCTGATATGATTCAAATAATATACGTGGGTGTCTCAATGTCGTAGTTTAATCGCTTACGAAAAACAAAATAATTGCGATGTCAACACCTTGCGGGTGTTGTTATTAGATTTATTGCCAAATTCTTTATACTGCTCTGTATTACGTTTTCTTCCTTTTGAAATAACCATTTTACATGTGTATAAATAGAGAATAGTCGTTGAAACAAATGTGCTTTGTATATTATATTACTTTGATCTTGCTTTCAAAAATTGCATGTGGCATTAATATTTTGTTCCAATGATTTGTCTACAAAATTTCAATTTACCAGTTTACTGTCGTGCTCTGGATAAACTTTTATTAAAAATTTTGGCCATAAAACTCGTCCTTCAAATATCGATCGATTTAAATGACCCTCCTCTTGGCAAAAACTCTCAAACCTGGGACTTCGCAAGGTCTACCGTCTGAGCCAGTGTACCCATTACCCCGTGTTTTGTTTACCATATTTTGGTGATCAAATATCTGTATCGACAGATGCTCGATGTATCTGTCGAGAATAATACATGTATAGCCAAAATTCTAATAAGGCGATGCCCATTGCAATAAAATGAATCCACAATATCCGTCTGAAATGGATAAAGTGAAGGAATGTGAGGGGGGGGGGGGGGCAGATATCGCTGTCACTCCCCTTTTCCTTCAATGAAAACACATGTTTTTAGATAAATCTGAATTATATATTTTTTTAATGATATGCAAAAATCAATATATTTTTTTCTCAAATGCGACATTGTGAAATCATTTGATATTTCTAGTTAGATATGTCTTTAGACATTTCAAGAAACGCCCAAAAGAATGATACCGGCTACCGTGTGATTTTATTGTTTCTTTTCTTTTACAGTTTTGTGAATGAAACCGCCCAGCATGGATTGGATATATATTTGCAATGCAATACATTTGGAATCCCCTTGGTGAATTGCGTTGCGCTGACAGCCATAGAATCTTGACAATTGATCATAACATTATCATTTAATAATTTTTTGTGTGTCTTAAATAAATAAAAAATCTACTGCAGAAATATCAATAGAATGTCGACTGGATAGAGGTCCTTCAATAACTATGCACGCGGCTTTGTTAACAATTCTTGTATTTCTGTGTCATTAAAAAGAAGGAAATAACTGTTGATTTAATTTGCATTAGTTGCCATATCCATTGAATGGACTACATTATTATTATTTATTAATATGAATGATGAGGGGGGGGGGGGGTGGGGAGTGAGGTTGAAAGAAGATATTTTAAAGCCAATTGCTCATAGAATCAGAGTTAGGTCCCGGTTTCTCCATGTTTAAACGAGGAATAACTAGTTTTGTTATGAAGCTAATGTAATTTCAGCCAGATGTGATCAGCCCTAGCTACACACTCATCGCCTTTGGATAGGATGCAAGTCAATTGCAAAGTATTTTCCGCCATATCTAACAGACCCAGCAACCCAGAGTGGACAGGGGGTCAGAAAAAAAATCACCCGGTATCGATCTCTGTCCCTTTTGAATGTGAAGCGAGTGCCGTACCAACTGAGCTATCAGGACCGCCTAAATCTATGATTAATTAGACAAATTATTATCAAATGGATAACAAAAAAATAATCTGGAATCAACGTCCATCCTGTGAATAATTTCATAGATTTACAAAATAAAAATTCGATTGTCTCCCTTTTGAGTAATATCTTATGTGTTGCATTCTAAAATGATTAAAGGATTAGATTTTGAATTTAAAACACGAGCTTAAATCATGATATTTAATTTGATACAACATCGGCTAATAGAATTTTTTCTCAAAGCACTTTACAATTGGTCTTAAGCAAATAGCAACATATAACATATAAGCAAGGCAAGACGCATATTGCCGTTTTAAAACAACAACAAAATCAATCGAGACAACATGTTTCTTGTTAGGCACTATCTTAACACCTCGATACAATGATAAGCTGTGAGTATAGAACGTTTTATAAGGTCTGAAGTCGTGCCACTGTTGCTGGTATGACTTAAAAGTGTTGCAAGCGCTTTTAAACTCGTTGGGAAAATTACTAAAATTCTGATTTTAAAAATTGTCCATCAAAAAGTGGCAGACAAATTAAGAGAAAAAAATGGCCAAAAAAAAAAAACCCAAAAAACATCCCAAAATATCAGTCTACCTCCAAAGTCGAGGAAGTCTCATTGTCTATTTGAGATGGTTTTTACTTACATTTATCGTTCTTGCTTTGTCATGGCTGGCACTGTTTCCTACAGTATTGTTCTAATCTTTTTTTTTACACCAGCGTCTGCTACCTTAATTGTCATTTTGATATTGTCAAAAAGAAAAAAAAATATTGCAATTTTATAATTGCTCAAGTGAAAAATGTGTAGGCTGACAGGGAAGCCCACAATTTGACATGATGTCGTTTTTCCGATGTTGTACTTACCAGTCATAAATCACCAAATCTGCCGTACTTTGGAAATACCCCTATATTAAAATTTGGCCAGAAAACTCGTCCTTCAAACATCGACCGATTTAAATGACCTTCATTTTGACAAAAAGCTCTCAAATCTGGGGCTTCGCGAAGTCCCAGGTTTGAGAGTTTTTTTGCCAAGATGAGGGTCATACAAATCGATCGATATTTGAAGGACGAGTTTTCTGGCCAATTTTTAAAATAGGGGTATTTCCATAGTACGGCAGAAAATGTTGTGATAACTCCACCCAATCCATACATAATCGTCACCACAGGTTTCTGTCCCCTTTGGCCCATCTATTAGTGTGTGTCCCGTGTCCAGGCCTTAGTAATTCGATCCCTGGGCAGGGCCGTTAGACCATGAGTTTGTGGACACATCGTATTCGTACACAGAGGGCCAGGGACGGGATGGGAACAAGGCCGTTATTCATTTAGAACAATTCCGTTATCTTATCAGGGGCTTGTGTGTGTGTGTGTGTGTTTGTGTGTGTGTGTTGTCTGTATATATATATATATATATATATATATATATATATATATATATATATATATATATGAAAGAATGATTACGGTATAGACAGAAGCTACTGTCAGTAAGCAATGGCATGCCTAGTATTCGAACTTCTTATCCTTTTGTTGTCCTCCTCCTCCTCCTCCTCCTCCTCCTCCTCCTCCTCCTCCTCCGCTTTTGTCTCCTAATTTAGATGTCATGCCATTCTCATGATTGCCATGGGAGGTAACTCTTGTTTCGATTAAATTTTGCCCTAAACCAGTTTCTATTTGAAAAAGTGACTTGATGTACATATGTATTCTTTTGGCAAACTGATTAGAATAAATTTTGAACTCGAAATTTTCAACCCATTGAACATAATGCTGGACACACCAATTTCTGCATGGCCCCATATTCATTATTTCTCCTCTTTAACTCTTCCTTCTACTTGTTTTCGAATGTACCTACGATAGAATCGTCGTAGGCTCAAAAAAAAAGCTCCAAATATACTATAACATTTTATATCGGCCTTGCTTCTTGACACAATCTTCCTGTCATGTACGCTGATACGACCTAAAAGTATCGCAATTTCCGTCAAATATTTAAAACTAAAACTTAATTAGATGCAGCTCGGTCGTTTTTTTAAAAAGAAATGAGCATAGAAATGAATTTTTTTAACGTCATCTAATAGCGCTAGACGTCTATATAAGTTTTCAACATTATTATGATTCCTTAAATTTATATTTCTATTCAAACCAAAGTTAATCTAGCACATTCCATTCATAGGGAGCACATGTTACGGTATCGTGAAATTGATAAATCGCACCATGAATTCGCTTACACTGCTTATGCAGACAAAACACTTTTTCCCCATTTTGACAAGAAAACTTTTTAACTTAAAATATCAATCAATAAAGAGTCAATCAAATTGTTTTAAACTCTCAAACCCAAGTATTGAAAGAGCCTCTGAATAAACCTAACAGTTCAGAGACAGAATTGCTTCCGTGCCCCTCTAAATACCAACATGTACACCAAAGTCTGCGACAATACACCCCTGGTGGTTTGCAGATGTGCAGGAAGAAGAAGAAGGAAACCTCAAGTTTGAGATTTTTAAACAACTTATCGTTCTTCTTAATCGATCAATATTGAAGAATATCTTATGGGTTTTTTAAAGTTTATTGAACATTAGAGATCTCCACAGATACGATATAAAAGATGGACATCAACTGAGAAATAAAGGAACATAAACCACTAATGAACAAACTTTATAAACGTTCATCATACTGATACACCCCATAACCCTACACATATGTTGACTAAAGTTTTCTGACCATGTTTTTAAAAATGTGTTTAGTAGTAAGTGTGTGGCAGCATAATGTATACATCACAGTATTACCCCATCCAATAAAGTCTATATCCCATTTACTATAATATCATTGGACAGTTACATGTCCATTATCGTTCCCATAATCCCACTGTCTCCAGGGGGATTCCAGATAGCATTCATCTTATCATTTATTACAATTTGGATACGGTCTGAGGGAGAAATTTGGCTGGCGTGGAATTTGACGATCACAATTGTTTGCGATTTTCTCACTGCTAGAATTCAAAAGAGGCTGTTCAAATTCTATAGAATATTTGGTTTCATAATCTTTTTAACAGGTCAAATGTCTCGGGTAAAATGAAATCATAGTTTGAAAATGAGGCTATACTAAATGAATGTCTCTGTGTCCGTATTTAGTGGATAATGCGCAATTTCCTGTGATGAAACCAGAGAGCTCAATTGTAATATCGACTATTTCTTTATTTATAATTTATACAAACGTGCACTTATTTACAGGTCTGTTAGCCGAAAGCAATTATGAGCTTGATTTTACATTATTGTAATTGACAATAATTTAGGTCGGTATGAGAGTATTTCCTTTGCAACAATGAGCCCATAACATTTTTGGGTTATCAGACCTGTAAATAGGTAAATATTGATTTATACTAATCTAAATGGTCAATAAACGATAACTGTATACAGATTTGAAAGTCACATCGGTCCACGAAAAAAAGAAGAGAGAATAACGAATGTCCATTTTTTTCAAAACCTTTTACTACTTTAAAAGCTTTTATTTTGTATTTGTTTATGTACTAGATTTGGGACTAAATTTGTTATAATTTTGAAATCTCAAGTTGACCCCGTTGCCAAGGAGACAGCTTGCAATGTCTTCGATAGTAGAAAAAAAATGGGTCTTGGATTCATGACTTATAGTGTCGTAGAAAATTGTAGTTAAAGCTTTCGTTTCCTGACTTTATTTTATTTCTTTTTGTTTTATTAATCCTTGAGGTTTTCTTACTGTAAATTTAGAAGTTTTACTCCTGTATTTAGCTCACGTTTTATAACATTTTACAACATTTTTGTTAAATTATTTTATGTCATTTATATACTATAAAAAAATTAATTGTTTCTCGATCATTCCTATTATGTTGATTGATAGTAGAAAGAAATCCTTCAGAATATTTGCGGATTGTTATTTTTGCTTATTGTTGCTAAACATGCCCCAGTGGCATGGTGATTAAAGATGTGAAATTACAAATGTGACGACCGATGTCGTAATTTAAACAAAGATAAGAATTCTAAAAATGAGGGTCGAACTTGGTACAGTTTATGTAGGAAGCAAAGATTATACCGCTGTACCATTCAGCCCCGACAGCATTCTCATCCTTGAAACTTAGTAACCACCATTTGTTGTCACATCATTTTTATTCAATCAACATTTAAGTGGATTTTTTTTCTTGCATAACAAGTTCACCCATGTCTTCGTTTCAACGCGATATATGAATAAATTGCCATATAGCGTGCGTAAAAAAAAGTAGATGGTATCATAAGACAGATTTATGTTGAATATCCTGAATGCACTAGCACGACCTCCCTGATTTGATCTTTTAATAGGTGTGAAAGCATTCAAATTAATATTGCGAATTGATACATTTCAAAACAATTTGATAACGAAAATGACACCCTGCACGGAAAATAAAACTTAATTGTTAATCTGTCCCTGATGATTATTTCATTTTCTCCTGGGTTTTTTATAGACATTCTTTGATACATTCAAAGGTTGCTAAATGCGTTGACAGATTGTTGAAATGGATGATTTTGTAAAAGATTGAATCTGTTAGACTATCTTTTTGTATAGAATATATACATATGCAGAGTGGAGTGAAATAACTGCATGCCTGATTTTCAAAGGTGATTTTTTTTTAAATCAGCTTTATGTATTTGAGTTATTTGTCTGGCATTGCTCCTCACACCTTTTTCATACATCCGTGCATGTCACCAACTATTTACTTTTTTTAATTACAAACTTTGCGGTTTTACAATAAAAAATTATCAATGGAAAAAAAGGAAACGTATATGATGCATTGTCTTTGTTAAAAATTCTTGTGATATTTTGTCTAAGCTACATAATGCTGAAAAGACAACGACATGAAACACCTAACATTCTTGCGTTTTAATTTGTCTCAAAATGTTTCTA
>NC_088360.1:6875342-6927842 GCF_034508935.2 Berghia stephanieae | reverse complement strand
ACCTGTTAAACCTCCTTTACTCATTGTTTTCTCGTCTTTCATCCGGCCTACCTTCGGACAGGACAACAGGACCACCCCTATATACTGTGTCAGATGAGATTTGGGATTAAAGGGATTTGTTGATTAAAGGCCCGTAAGGAAGGACAGAGGGGAATTTGATGTAACCAATCTGAAATTGCTTGTTGAATGTTTCCGGTATGAGGATTATGGTGTGTTTTTTGACAGCATAGACATTCGGCCGGGATAATCGAAAGTGCCTTGTTGAATTTTATATAACAATACGCGTGACTCGGAATGGTTTTTATAGGTAAAAATCCCCGAGAATTACAATAATGTTTATTGACATTTTAGTCTATCAGAGAGGTGGCTATAGTTAGTTTTCACTAGCAGATAATATAAGCTGCCAAGGTTATAGAAATATATGTTGTGTGTTTCCAACACCCAGATGTAATTATCAAAGCCAGTCAGATCTAATGGACATTTTGGTGATCCGCATACCAATGTAGAGGAGATGACAGCCCAAATAATATATTGTGACGTGATTTTCTATTTCACTTTAAAGACAAAAAAAGAGATATGATTCACCTTAACAAATCAAGATATAGTTCAACCAATGAAGTCAAATCGAAAAGATCACTTTAATTTTGAACGGCCATGTTAATTTTAAAATGTGCCTTTTCAAAAAATCCAATCATTAAACTTTTACAATTCCAGGCCTCTGCAAATACTCAATTATTTTATACATGTCCGTCCATATCTTATTCATCATAAATTCTAAATGCATTACTCAAATTTGCCTTCATATGTCCTTCGCGTTTTGAAAATAGCTGTAAATATACAGCTTCGAGACAACTCATTATAACAAAAACGAACCACAACTCCTAACTACTTGTATTCACGCCCATACTGTGTATTCCTGGCTTTTGACCATTATGTCTTCCGTCACCGTTCTCCCACAAGCCTCCCCAATGTCTAGCAACGTGATCCGCCTTCCGGCAGCTTTCCTTGCCTTTATCACGCCGTTATCTATCTCTCATCTGACCATACGTTCTTTGTCATAGTTAATCCATTCATCTTTCGTTTCAATGTAACTATCAAATATGCCATATCTTTTCAGGGAATTAAGTGATGCGTTTTATTTTCTGTCAAATTTGATTTCAGGGTTTTCCTGAGCCTTCATATCTTTGTCATATCATCATTGTTAACACGTCTTTTTATCCTATTAATAATTTTGTTTGCAATTTTTTTTTATGTTGTTTTTTTTTTTAAAGTTGTTTGGTGTCAAATATCGAGGCAAAATCAAGACCTTAAATTTATTTGAGCTCTGCGTACACAAATTAGAGCAACATATGTTCACCTTTCGGATTCTAATGCTATTATTTTCGATTTGCAGAGTTTTCTATGATATTATAGTTACAGGCGAAATAGAGAGAACTAAATAATATAATCATCCTAAAAGACAACCATTTATCATTTTAGACTAAAACAATTTTAATGTCCAATTAGTCTGGAATGTTTTCTCATTTCGGATGAAGGAATGATTTTATCCTAAAAATATTGTTTTACAGGGTGCACAAGAGCTTATTATTTATTTATTGGGGTTGATGGTTAAATGGACAGGCGTCCCGTCCCGTATCTAAAGTCAATAGATGTAGAGCATGATATTGGCCAGATCAATTACAATGATTGCAATGCTATCCCTCTTGATTCAGGTGCATGGTTATTGATGCCAGTGACAGATATTTAAAGTGTTCGTACGAAAAAGACGTATAATAGTTGACGTGTACCATAAGAAATAGAAGTACAGTTCAATATCGCCATTGGCAAGCACATTGTGCATGATGAAACCGATAAAATGCGTTAAATGAACGTCATTAAAAGAATTCGATTTTTTTCCGCCTGTTTATATTTAAACTTAGTAACGATATAATCTTTCGATTCATTGTTATAAAATTGTAATCAATTTAATTACCAGACGATTCCAATCCAGTTATTCAATATTCGTTCCTTGGCCTTGACCTATTCGGAATTCTAATTGTCTTCAGAGATGTTTCTCTCTATTCAAATCACAAATATGATCTAATGATATATTTCTATAGATTGCTCCAAGTTGCTACACGTGGCCGATGCCTTGAGGGTTTATGCAAATTGTCATAGCACGAATTGAGGCACAATGACACAATAATTATTGATTACGAATATGATACCGCCTTTTCATTAGAATTTATCTCATGCGTTTCTGTCGCCTTTCCATTTGCATTTCAAATCTGGAAGATAAAATAAGCGTTGAAATAAAGCCGGTGGTGTGTTGGACCTTAAGATTCCTAAGACACTTGAATGAATTCTTTTTCAACAGAATTATGCATTCTTTTAGTCGCTATTATATCCAATTTAAAGATATAAAAGCATACAGCTTATTGAATTTTTAAGTCTGGGAAATACTTAGATATGATGGATAACTCTGATGCTAAATATTCACCGCTCTAAAGAAGAGAGAGAAAGGGGGGGGAGGAGAACTGGAGAAACTAAAGAGAGAGAGAGAGAGAGAGAGAGAGAGAGAGAGAGAGAGAGAGAGAGGAAGTTACACATGTGCCTAAAGACATTCATATATATATATGCACTTATTCAATAGAGAGAAACAGAAAGAGGGGTATATCTTGACATAGAGAGAGAGAGAGAGAGAGAGAGAGAGAGAGAGAGAGAGAGAGAGAGAGGGATAGAGATAGACTGAGAGAAACTACACACAGATACACTCACACGCGCGCGCACAAACGCACTCTCATTGAGAGAGATAAAGATAGAGAAAGGGAGCGAACTAAATAATAATGATAAGATTTGAACTCACGCAATCCACCACCCAACACCAGAACTAGAACCGAGAGAACTGATCGCATAATCGTCATTTCATACAACAGTGTCCCTGCAATAATCTAGTTTGTATGTTTGTCTTGTTGAGTCGCTCATAAGGAGCCATTATCACCGCCAACGTCACCATCATCATAACCATCACCATACTAATAATCCAAAACGTGATAGTGATAATAATAATGATGATTTTAAACAAAAATAGTAAAAAAAAAAATAAATAAATAAATAAATAAATAAAAATATAATAATAATAATAAAATATAATATAAATAATAATAATAATATATAATAATAATAATATAATAATAATAATAATGATGATTATGATGATAATAATATTTAATAGTAATGATAATAATGATAATAATAATAATAATAATAATAATAATAATAATAATAATAATAATAATAATAATAATAATAATAATAATAATAATAATAAGATTAAACGAGGTTATTTATCAGTGGGGTCAATATAATCAGGACGATACAAGTTATTCGATTCCTGCTGGGATTTCAAAACTAACGCTGTCGGGACATATCACAGATAAATATACGAGGCAGATCTCTGGTAGGTACAAAGTACCGATGACTTATCACTGGTGACCTGGAGTATCGCTTTACAGTACAAAGCGTTTAAACACGTCAAAAACTCCCTGTCGTTAATACGATCTGATACTAGATAGTTTTCATAAAAATTGAATTTTACAGTAATAAATATAAACAAGAAAAATACGTGAATTAAATTGATATACGAGAGAATTCCATACGGTTAAGACTTGTAGTAAGAACCAAGGCATTATATTAGGAAATATAACTGCATGTTGTCATCTGGAGATAACCCAACCCTCCAAAATATAATTCTAGGTGGAACTATTTAAAAGTGTTTGGGTCTTTTGTTAGTGTTGGGTATTTTTATAATTATTATTGGTTTATTTTTGTTGTTGCTGTTGTTTTTATTGTTGTTTTTAATGCAATTCAAAACCGAGTTATATGTTGTTTGTTTTGAATTTCATTATTTTATCTCTAAAAATTATCTCTAATTTATAAACAAATGTTTTGCCTGTTTTAAAGTGCTTTTACTGCGCTTCGCGACACTTTTATTGATCAAATCAGCCAATTTCAAGGAAAACTGGAAGGTGGCCAATTAACCTGAACCACTAGATTTTGAAAAAAAAAGGATTTTATGCAAGGCAGACAGATTAGAGGTTTCCAAGATGGGAGTTCGAGACAAAGACCCCTCTTGTACAAGGGCAGACTGAAAAGCGTTGATGCTGCTCTTGTGTTTGCAAAACCAAAGTAGACACGAAATTGACAAAGGTATCAAAACAAAGCTTAGCTTTTGTCCTTTCTGTTTATCATTTAAAATTTAACATAGTCACCGTCCCCATTCACACACAGCCACCAACGACGCACCAGTCATTGCATCGAGTCGAAGATCGCGTGGTCAACTTTGACACCATCGAGTCAATACAGCCTGCACCTCGACATCACTGCCTAAATTTGCCTCCTTGCTGTGTCTCTTAAGTCTTAAGAAAAGGAAAAGGTCATTTGGAGCTAAATCGGAACTGTAAGGAGAGTGTTCTACGGCTTCAAGAAAACTTCTTTCAATGTAATCGTGCGTTTGTGAGAGCATTATCGGTATCCAACGAGGCACATACCTTTCTGTAACCTAGCCGTTCTTGAACAATATATCTAACTCTTCCCTTTGAAATTACAAATCTTTACAAAGTATCTGGTTGTATTATCCGCGATTGGCTCGATTAAATCTGCCTTTTTTGTTGTTGTTGTTGTTGATTTGTGCATTTAATGCACTTTGTGGACGAACACTACGAGCCTGGTCGTTAATTAATTCCAGTAAAACTCTGTAACTGTTTGAATGCCAACGCACGAGTCACCATAAACAAGTTTCAGCCGTTCATGAATGTTTATGATTGCACATCTATCTGGAGAAAGGAAATCAATTACAGCCCGCTTTGTGCATAATTCCTTTAAGTGATTTCTTAGACCGGCATTTTAGAATCCTTTTATTAAGTATGATAATTTGAAAACACGAAATAGCAAGTAAACAGAATATGGTAATAGTAGTACTGGCTACACCTCCAAATTCATGTCGTCAACTCCGCCCTAAGAACTGTTTCATGTCCACCTGCAAGTTTAGTAACTGGACAGTGGAGGACGATGTGATCGCTTGTTTCTGGAGCTGCCTGGCAAATAGAATATGGTGACATAACGGAAGAATTAATTGTGCACATTTCCATTCAAAATGTGAACGGATGCGTTTGATACAATAGGAAATATCCGATAGGCGTCAAGACCTTTCAATCAAGCCTAAAATAAAAATCAAGTCTGGATTGTTGGAACTCTATCTACATATTGTCGTAAGGGAGGATGAATATCAGATTTAGGTATTCGTTATTTCTAGTGTTCCACAAGGATCTGACCTTGGTCCACGGTTATTTCTATTGTTTAGATACAATCTTTATGAAAATATATAATATTCAAATGTACAGGTTTTTGCACTGTTATGCATAAAGATAATAGGCACAATCAATGCTTTTTAAAATTCAACTATTTATAAATCGTTTGTTAAAAAGCTGTATATTCTTTGTTTGCTTCATGCTGATTTCCACTGATGAATAGAACTGACAGATCTTCTCAAAATCGTGGCAAAAATTGTAGATAAGAGATAAAGCTGTCAGCCAAATGACATTTGATCGCCTTTGATAATTCGTGATGGCTCAGTGACACACTTAATATCGTTGTCTAGAGGTAACACCTGACTGACTTTTGAATAGTTCCATTTCTGAAACACATATTTCCCATCATTATTTGGGCTTTGTTAAACAGTGTAATTCAATTTTGTTTGTTCGTTTGTTTGTATGCTTGTTTGTTTGTATTTTGTTTTGTTGGTTTTTTTTGTTTTTGTTTTTGTTTTAATGCTTTTTACTGCGCTTTGGATATTTCCCAGCCGTTACAGCGCAGTAAGAGAGAAGTTGATGGGATGATAAAAATAATATTGGATATCTGCACTAATATATATCACCATTCTCGTTGGTAATGCTGTTGGACAAACGCCGGGCCAATGGGTTCTTCGTGTGCTTGTTTGGATATGATTTATAACCAGTTAACTGTCGTACTCTGGAAAAGACAAGCAATAAAACTTGGCCACACAAAAAACAACAACTCGTCCTTCAAATATCGATCGATGTAAATGACCTCGCGGAGGTCTCAGTTTTGAGATTTTTTTGTTGCTAAGATGAGCGTCATTTAAATCGATCGATATTTTAAGACGAGTTTTGTGGCCAAATTATTAAATACATGTTTTTCTAGAGTAAGGCAAACTGGTTAATTGGTCTCAGATAAACCTACAAATTTGGATTGACCTTGCGTCAAATTTTGTATTCTGAACTAGTTCCCATCTCGTCCTCTTTTATGCATATCTACTGCCCTACAAAGTTATGACTAGACCAAACCCTTAATCTTGCCGCTGAAATGATCTAAACAAGTCTTAAGCGCTCAGACTCATGAAAACCAAACATTTCTCTCTCTCTCTCTCTCTCTCTCGCTCTCTCTCTCTCTCTCTCTCTCTTTCTCTCTCTCTCTCTCTCTAATATATATATATATATATATATATATATATATATATATATATATATATATATATAATAGTGTGTGTGTGTGTGTGTGTGTGTGTGACATCATAATATTTTATTACCACGACTTATTCTCTTACTTTATTTCTTTTTTTTTTTTATTCCTTTCAGGGAAAACTTTGCGGATGAGACCGTATCAACTACAGCAACGTTATCATCCTCACCACCAACCACGACAACCAACGCCACCACCACCACCACTACGCCATCGTCGCCCATCGTAGCCACCGCCTCATCCGCCACAACCTCAGACGAGGAGACCATCAGCAGCAGTACCAAGCCATATGAGGAAAACACTTCACCTCCCCTTCCACAAGCTCCTCTTCCATCCTCTTCGTCCACCCCCTCTTCCGATGCCTCACCATCTGCATCCTCCCCTCCTCCCTCTTCATCTTTATCTTCATCATCATCGTCATCGGGGAAACCCATTTTTAGTGCCGATGGCCCTCCTGATGATGTTGGGGCATTCTTCGGACATCCGCTGACAAGAGCGACGAGCGCTTTAAATGGTAAGTGAACATAGAATCCTACAATGACAAAACATGTTTCTTGATTGTGACCAAAGACCTTCATTTTTAAAAAAAATGAAAACCGAGAGATTATACAACCCTTAACTTGTGAAAAAATCTTGAACTGAACAACTGATTTTTTTTCCTCCAAAAATGTTTACTTCATAATTGAGAGTATAAGATGACTCCAGGTTGTCAAAAAGTTGGTTCTTGTTTCAATGAATTCGACTTGTTTACAGTTGTCATGAGTTCCGGGAACGTTTTAATGCTTGTCATCTATCAATACTTATTTTATATTAGTCTTTAGTCGTATGTAGTTTGTGATAGTCAGTTGAGGATACATGCCAATCCTTGGAACTTATTCATATTCACTGATTTAACTGTACCCGTTGATCATTAATTGTTGTTGGTCATGAAACAATCACTCTCTTTACGGCGCTGCATTCCTGCTAGTGTTTGGATTATGTCGATCTCTTTTCTTAAATAGACGTTAAACAAGGATTCCGTGGCATTGTAAAGAAATGCCTTCTAGGTAACAAAGGGAGATAGTTGTCCTACCCACCAAGGTCTCGGGTAGAATCAAACCCATATAATTAAATGATTTATGAGTGTAGGATGGGTGTTGGAATAGGGACTCCCTTGTTTTCGCCGTGGGTGGTGTAGACTATGAAGGCAATGAAAGAACGGAGGGTTATCATGTTCCATCAGTGTTAAAACACCCTCGTCAATCTTATGCATCAACCGAGATACCGTTAGATACCCTGTCCTATGTTTCGGCTTGGGCCGATGTTCAACTGGCAGTCTGCGATTTGAGGTCGAAGAAGGAAGACCTGTACAGCCTGTGTGTTGGCTGGAATTCTGTTTGGCTATGTTGAAGCCACAGTGAAAAGGGCCCAAAGTGGCCAGTATTTTATGTCGCACCCGAATATGGGCTCTCAGGCGATATGTGTTGGGCCTGTGTGTTGGCCAGCATTGTGTTTTAGGCTGTATTGTAGCCGAAGTGGGCCTAATATGGCCAGTATTTTGTGTATCGTACCCGGTTATGGGCTCTAAGCGATATTGTGTTTTTGTAATTTGTGCTCGGTGAGATTCTATAAAATTTATAATATTGTTTTGATGTGCTGAGTAATCATCAAGTGATTAAGTGATTGATATCGTAAAATTATTTCACTTATCTTAAAGTTTAGAATAATATAAAGTTTTAATGTTTTATTGAATAATTAATTCAATGAGTTAAATGTGTTAAAATTGAGACGGTGACCTTAGTTAAATGAATTATTTTTAAGTAAATACTAATTGATCACTTACGCTATCATTGTGTCTATGTTAATTTCATTTTTACTAATATATCTATATCTATCTTCTAATATAGTGAAGAGCTGACGGGGCTAGGACATAGCGCCCGGTAAATGCGTTTGCATCTTTGAACTTTGTAATTTTGACGGGGCTAGGAAATAGCGCCCGGTAAATGTGTTTTGAACCCTTTTGAACAATATAATTTTTGAGAAATATGAACAAAATGCAATGTAACGTTTGTAAAGATGAGGAAGTAACACTCGATCTATGTGTTTTATTAGGAACAATTTTGGATTTGAACAGGCTGGAACACCGCACCCTGTGTGAACAATTTTGTTGATTAATTTTATTCTCCTTTCGGAATATGAACAGTTTATTTTGACCCTATATGTAATTAATAATTTCATTATTAGTGGGAATTAATGGAACGGTTGGAACCTGGGTGAAGTATAGTTTATTTTGGTTAAAACTTACATGAATTTTATATTGCGTTACTACTTTTTACTTGTATGTACTTTTGATTTTTCCTGTCAATATATGCAATGTTATTCTCTTTTGCTCAATAACTATGAGCTGTTCCCCTTTCTTTTACTTTAAATAAATAATAATGGCTCTCTTGTCAGATACGGTGTTCTGTTGGTGATTGTAACGTCCACGTCTACCTCTCCACACTTTAAGGTCATAAGCGGCCTTCGCATCCATTGCGAGTTGCGAACGCACCTTGTGACAGGCATAAACCTGATAAGCCACATTATCATCTTGTAAAGCGCTTTTAGCACGCTTAGTGGATATGGCCCTATATAAATGTTCAATTCAATGATTCGAATTCAACACGCAGCTGAAAAGCAAATCAAATATAAAGTTGAAAGGAAAACAACGATTTAGTACCAGTTATGCTCAAACATAATTCTATAATATATTTTTCTACCAAATTAATAAAAAAAAAACCGTGAGTCGTGTGAGTAATAC
The DNA here is from genome assembly GCF_034508935.2 of Berghia stephanieae. NCBI lineage: Eukaryota > Metazoa > Mollusca > Gastropoda > Nudibranchia > Aeolidiidae > Berghia > Berghia stephanieae. Next base: position 6,918,544 of record NC_088360.1, on the reverse strand, counting down.
ATTTTTCACATCAATTCATATTTTTAGAAAAACTAGTGGAGGACCCACAATAGTTGCGGTGAAATAAAGGCTATTACGAACAGCCATTCATCTGTTTTTTTTAGGTTACTACTGTATTGAGAAAAGTAACATAAATCGAGACGAATCTTTTCAGATATTAACAATCAAAAATCGGTTGGGTCATGAGGTCTGCAGGTGCGCGCAAAGAAATCTGGCAACAGGGTGGCCAGATGGCGATTCACAATGTAAAATGACCGATCATTATGCCCTGGCAGATTTTATTGATAACATTTGAGTCAACTGGTGCTGCTAACATTGCCCTTTTTCTATAAAATGTTTGGAAGACATGTGTCTTCCATTGTTTTAAAAATAGTTTTATAATTTTTAGATTTGTCAGTACTTCTGTGTTTGTTGGCAAAATTTAATATTGGCTGTACAGAACTATTTTGACCTCGAACCTACGTTTATATTTTTTTAAAGAATAGATGTGACTTATCAGGTTCATGCATCCGGCTGCAGAATTTACCCTGAGGAGGAATATGGGATCTGACTTTATTTATGCATGTTTCTATTTATTTATTTATTTATTTATTTATCTATTTATTTAATTATTAATTTATTTATTTATTTATTTATTTATTTATTTATTTATTTAATATTTATTTATTTCATATTTATTTTATTTTATTTGTTTTATTTTTTGTTTATTTATTTACAGGAGAGGATGCCAGTGCTGAAGCCCTTCTTCACGAGTACATCAACCTTCCTGCCATTGAGATCAAGGAAGAGCCTAAGGAGGAAGACGGGCTGAATGGTTACCTCAACATTATAAGGTAGGAACGGAATGAAGATGGGTGGTTGGTGGTGATGGTGGCGTTTGGTGGAATTGGTGATGGTGTCAGTGGTGGTGATGGTGTCAGTGGTGCTGAAATTGGAGGTGGTAATGATAATTAAGGTAAATGAGATGACAACGTCGATGATGGTGATTACGGCGACGACGATGATGACGATGATGATTAGGATGATGATGATGATGATGATGATGATGATGATGATGATGATGATGATGATGATGATGATGATGATTGCAACGATTATGGTAATTTTAAAGATGTGAACGTTTGTAATGAGATCATTATGAAAGGAAAAAACATTGAAGACAATGGGGGGGGGGGTATTGTTTTGCTGATGAATGATCAAGAAGTAGTCAGTAAAGAAAAATGGTTATTTCTGCACCAAATGGACCTTTTTGTTTGAATCCTGTAGCTAATAACAATCGGTGATATTGTTATACATGAATGATATTATGTGTGCCACTAATTATGAAGATCTGTCAGATATCCCTCTAAATGATGCGCACTTATTTGCACGTCTAATAACCCAAATGGTCACGGGCTCATTGATGTAATGGAAATACTCTCAGACCAACGTAATATATTGGCCATTTACGACAATTTTAAATCAAGCCCATAATTGCGTTCAGTTATCAGACCTTTGTTACCTAAAGCTCTCGATCGTTTCGTTAAATATTCGTTTAAATTTAATAAGAAGAAGCAACAAGAATGTTAGTATATATATATGCCTGTGTGGAAATTTGTTTCCGCATGCCCTGCTTGAGGAATAAAGGGAACATTGTAAAGTGCAATAAGCTGATAAAACCTCGGAAATGCACTAACTATCCTTGTAATTTATCATTTAGTTTAGTTTAAAAACTGACATTTAAAAAATGCTTGCAGTTTTTTTTAATATAGCGCAACATTCATTACCTGTGTTCAAATCGCTTTATGGGGGTCCCAAACTAACAGCAACACTTGACATGAAGGACGCGACACGACGCATAAAAGGACACCATACTAAAGTATTGATATGAGGTGCTAGTTTGTCACAATGTATTTTTTTAATCTGCAAAACAACCTTTATACTGCTGAGTACAGCTTGGGGAAACGCAAAAAGAACTTTTTTGTTGTTGTGATTTTTGCTTGAAAATGTTAACTCCAAATGTCTATGGAGGACTTTAAAAGTTACACTTTTTAGCAATCTATTTAAGATTGTGTATCGTGATGTGTTAGAATACGAGTGTACGACCTGTCTGAGATCTTGTGCATGTTTCTGGATGGGAATTTTAGGTCAAGACCAAAGACTTATAATCTTATTCTTTTCCTTCTTTGAACTAGTTCTGGGTCTTTTCTTTTTCACGGTTGCTTTTAAGATCTTCATTTTTTTTTTTTTCAGTTCTTCCATCCCTTCACTTTTTTTTCTACTACCGCTGAAATGACCCATAAGCATTACAAGCGCCATAAAACAAAAGCAAACAAGCCAGTCAGATAAATCGCAGACAAACTTCTACATTGATAATGTACTGTATGTTAGGGGCAAAGTACTGAAAGAAAATGAAAAGATATCTCTTCATCACAATAATTGCATTGAATAATGTTTATACCATTAACCTCCCCGCAAAGACACTGAGCCTGCCATCAAAATATCTCTGATTAATAACCAAAGCCGGTTCTATTATGTGTCTAATAATGTAATTGGCACATTATCGGGACTGGCACGACAGAACAAGACAGTACAAGAACGGAGTGAGCAGAACTTTATGACGTAGTGACACGACACTTGGTGTCAAAAGGGCGACGATCACATTATGACGTCACGCCGTGGGGGCGAGCGTCCTAATCCATCGCAAAGGGCGCCGTGACACTTGTAAGGGGGGACAACTCGCGTGGTCAGTGATTGATTGATGACAGTCGCGATTACCGTCCTTTAATTGGACATCATCATCATGAGAGATGGACGTCGTTGCGATGACCAGTGGCGTTTACTGGTGAGACTAACAAGAATTTCGGTCGATTTAATATTATTATTAATTTTAAGTTGCTTATTGCTTGAATGTAAGAAAAGGCTCCGAAACATTACTTTGATTTTTATGAAATACAGAAAAGGAAGAAAAAACGTCTTGAGATGAAGCAACATCGGATGATGTTTTATGTAAGCTTCTTTGAAAGTACAAACCATTTAAATATCTTTGTTTATAAACTTAACATGATACTAAAATGTGTCTCAAATACAATTTTTTTACTAATTCCCCTAACAACACATCCGCTCCTTCTCCTCATTCTTCTCATTCTACCACTTCCCCCTTTCCCCTCCCCCTTCTCTCTCTCTCTCTCTCTCTCTCTCACTCTCTCTCTCTTTCTTCTTTGTGTGTGTGTGTCACTCTGTCTGTCTCTCTCTCTCTCTCTCTCCCTCTCTCTCTCTCTCTCTCTCTCATGTCTTTATCTTTCTATCTGTCTATATATCTATTATATCGATGTCACTCACATGCACACAAACACACACAAACACACACACAAACACATACACACATGTATCATCTTCCTCTTTTCTACCTTTAAATCTATCAGTCAATCTATATATCTATCTATCTATATGACCTAAATGTGTTGCAAGCGCCGTAAAACCCTTAAAAACAAAAACAAACATATCAGTCTATCATTCTATCCAGCTATCTTTCTATCTGTCTATCTGCCTATCTGTCTCCCCTCTCCCCACCCCCTTTCTTTATTTTCTCTCTCTCTTTCTCCCTCCCTCCCCCCTCCCCCTATATCCCTCCTCTACATTTTCCGATCTACCTCCATTGAATAAGCCTTTATCCAGTTATGGCAGGCCTTTGAGACACAAAACCATTAGCACCGTCTATTAATACAAACAAATGCCACTTCCTAATCATTAATCAAAATGCATTGTTCGTGTCTTTCATGATATCATGATCTGATACAGACAACTACAACCAAAGTAATTGTTACACTATACTTTTTATCTTTACTTTTTTATCAGAAGCGGTCCATACGACGCTTAACCATTTTTTTTTAACTTGGAGAGAAACCACAATATTTGCGGAGAAATAAAGATTATTACGAAAAGATACTCATCTATTTTAGTTATCATACTATTATTGTATTATGGACATTAACATGGATCAAAAAGAATCTTCTGAGCCACCAATGATAAAATCGGTCCGTTAATAAAATCTACAGGTGTGCGCAAATTAATCTGGCAACAGGATGGCCAAATAATGATTCCCAGGGCCAAGGTCAAACTTATGACCCTGGGTGGGGTTCCGACCTCCCATAGTGGGCAGGGAGGTACTTACTGTGTCTTCTATCCCCCTGTACTTGTTTTTCAATTGCTTTCTGTCTTTTTCTTGGAATTAGATTACTTGGTTTTGTCCTGACCCTGGCCGGAGTCCTTCGCTGGGAGGGAAACAGTCGAATGTATAGTTATAGTTTTAGGAGATGATATTTTTTTTCCTTGTAAATCATCTCTATGTTATGTATTATTTTTTATTTTCAACATATGATTTGTAACCATTTGAGTGTATTCCTTTTAGTGGGATCTTGTGCTGGTGTCTGGGTGAAACTTTCAGGTGATCTCAAACTAAGTACTTTGATAGTGTGCTCTTTGAATCTACATCTGTTTCCTATTTGAACCAATTCCCCTTTGTCTTACCTTTTCTTGTGCGCTTTAATTGTAATTCTAGAACTTTTTACTTTCCCATTTTCTTCCTTTTTACTGGCGCTGATATGACCTTAATGTGTTTTATAGTTTTTAGATTTGCCAGTAATTATGCGATAGATTGCCACAATTTAACATGGGCTGTACATACCAATGTTAACCCCAACCTTTTAAAAAAGTATATTATGCATAGCATTTTTGAACACTTGTCACCTAGAATTAGGACATACCTAACATTGATAGCAACTATCGTCCTATGGTACAAATCGATACTAAAATGATAGTATCAAGACAAGAAACCAAGGGGGTACTTTCGTGTGTAGGTTTTCAATGACAAGTCGGTAAACATAGCATAGAAGTATCGTATCGTATCATATCGTATCGTATCGTATCATATCGTATTTTTTAAAAGCTATTAGGTTCTAAAAACCTTTAAATGATCTGTGTATCTGTCATGCAGAGATAGAATTTATCAAAATTATATAAACAACATTTTATGTTAAATTATCATATTGAGTATGAAATATCTATTACTAGTAGACAAATAAATATCCTAGTCAATATTCCTAATATAATTATCTCTATTTACATTCATTTGACATGTCCAAATTTATAATTTCGAGAATTTTAAATAATTAACATTCAAAATGTAATAATATCCAATATTATGTTACTTTATTCATCCAAATCAAATATTATGTTGGTAAGTTCTTTATCAATGGCAATCTTTAAAATAAATTTTTTGTCTCAAACTTTAGATTATTTCAAATTGCCACAATTCTTTGAATTAGGGTATTTTCCCTTCTAGACGAATTACATCTATCAACAAATATCTTAAACTTATCTCCCCTAGTGTTTATCATAATCCATATTGTAAGAACCATGCACAAGTCTATATTTAGATATGAATAAGATCACCTCTTAATTATTTTACGATATTTCAGTGAAGGCACATAATTTAGATACTTCAATCTTTCTAAATAACATAGATGTCGAATGTCAGGCAAAAGTCTAGTAGCTCGTCTTTGTACGTTCTCAATGTTAACAGTATGTTGCTTAAATAAATATTTATGGTAAGTGTTTAAGTAAAATGCACACCATTTCCATCCGTCATATTAATCCTATAAAAACACAAAGCTGTTTAAATTTTTAAAAATTAGGTCTGATAGAGAGAATTTAGTGAGAAGCAATCACCCAACTGAAGAAAGAAAGCTGTGAAAACCAAAGCCAAATTTTAAATATGTTAAAAATGAACATAATGAGCGAAACAATGTTTACCGATTTGGCACAGCCTGACATTGATACGCATCGTCTCTTATAAAACACTATTGCGACTTTAGAAGTTCCTCGATCTGTATTTTACTCTTGGGTAGAAATTCAAAAATAACGTGATATGTATTATGACAGAATGAACCGGGTGAGGGCACTGAGTTCAAAGGCAAACCTATCAGAGTTTGGGTATTTTAGCTTATTGCAAATTTGAAAAAGTATTCTCTCTCTCTCTGTCTCTCTCTCTCTCTCTCTCTCTCTCTCTCTCTCTCTCTCTCTCTCTCCCCCTCTCACTCTCTCTCTCTCTCTCTCTCTTTCTCTCTCTCTCTCCTCAATAAAGGCATATATTTCAACTGATTTATTTTTAAAACCCAACCTGAAAATTTGATTTTTAGCATCAATTTTGCTCCGAAAAGATATCGTTTTGAGAATACTGGCCTCAAAATTGATATACAGTATGTGATCCATTGTCTCAAAACAGTAGCTTTTACTTTGAATCGGACCCTGAAAACTGAATTAGAATTCAAATGATAGAATAGAAACTTTCAATGTTTGAAATTGTTTTTATTTTCCAAAATGACTTATTTATATTAACCCAAAGAGTTATATTTTTGTAGTTACACATTCAATTCCCAGGATCTATTTCATCTCAAGGTGATACCGCTTTGAGATGGTAGGTCATATATTATAGTCCGGAATGTTTCGAATCACGTAAAGTTTCCGGGAACTGACAGTTTGGGATTTTAGAAAATACTATCCGTCTTAATTTTGAAGTTTTAAGAAGTTGTACTCTTATAAAGTTACTTTCGCAAATTTATGGTTAAGGTATTCAATTCTACATGCAAAAAATGATATGCATTTCTTTTTACTGTTCGCAGTTATTGGTTCGTTTTAAAATTAGTTGGTTTTATTGTTTGTTTGTTGTCTGTTGTTGTTTTTTTTTGGGGGGGGGGTTGTTTGGTTTTTTTTCTTTTTTGTTTTTGTTGGTTGCGTTGGTTTAAGACTATGTTTTTCTATTCAATCAATGAGACCATAACAGTTTGTGTAATATTATTTGTACTTTGGATTCGATGGCTTGTTAGTCTTTGAAAAATCATTTTATTTAACCTTCTAGGTATTGCGGCTGTTCTTTGGCGTTTAAAATACATTTTACACAAAATAACACGGGTAATTTAAGAAAAGAAAGAAGCAATTTATTGCATTGCCACAACCTTTGCACAAATGGATGACTTACAGGTGGAAAACATAAATGATTGAACACCTTGTGATGTATTATAGTATTTGGTTTTACGGAGCATTCTTCAAAATATAATATATTTTAATTTGTGTATCAAAGGCGTTCCCTCTTGCTATATTGATTCAAAACAGATGACATTTTGAACTTTGGGAAGAAATAAATTAGGCCTGTCTAAAACACATTCACTGTCACAGTTCTATACTATGTTCATATTTGTAAGTAAATTGTACAAACGTGATGGTATGAATATTATCACATTGTCCAAAATTCCCAAACAATTAGTTTGCAATTTAACATTCAAACTATCTGGCAACTGTTAATAGGAGCCTTCGGGAATTTCCAGATATCGTGGACAAAGTCTTCATCTCTACAGTGGCAAATGGGTTTAAACATTCCTCTATTCTATCGTGCTCTGGAAAAAAAAAGTTAAAATTTTGGTCAGAAAATTCGTACTTCAAATATCAATCGATTAAAATGGCTCTCTTCTTGTCAAAAACTCTCAAACCTGGGACTTAGCAATATCAAACCTGGGAGAAATCCCAGGTTTGAGAGGTGTTTTTTTCCAATGATGAGGGTCACTTTAATCGATCTATATTTGAAGGACGAATTTTCTGGCCAAAATTTTGTAAACGCCTTTTTTCCAAAGTAACCTACGGCAGTATTGTACAATGCATCAACAAGGTTTTTTCACCAGTCATTTTGGATACTACTGCGACTATTATCATTGCTCTCATTGTTCTGTAAGAATTCACAGTCTGTTCTGCTGAGATCATCCCCTGGTCAAATCGAGACTTTACTGTCTAGGGTTCATGCCCCGTATGTATTATTGTTATATCTTTATTTCCTCACTGGCATTCCATTGTGACCTGGGAGAAGGGGAAGAGGTCCTGGGGTCGAGCCTTTTCTAATTTTCTTGGAGCGAGATTAAAAATCTCTATTTTTCTCACATAGACGAGATGGGTCACTCCTGCTCAAATCGGACGTTTATATGATGGGAGAATCTTTATTATTCTGTATCTCCACAATAGTGAGGCCTGAGGTCGTGTGGTAAGGCGCTCAGAGTCTGACGTATAGATCCCTTGGTCAAGTACCGCGGCTCGATGTTGAGACTTTGGAAAAGGCTTTCAACAAACTCAGGTGTAAAACAGGTATCTGACAGGCTATAGCTTTGTCTCTAGTATTTTACCTTCTTCCATCCCACATGTTGAGGGATGTTGTTGGCTTGGGAACCCTTGAATAGCGATTTGAGCAAATTTTAGTGGATATAATTTTCTTAATTTTTAGCATTCTAATTTTTACTGAATTGTCATTTTACATATATAATTTCAGGATATTTTAAGAGAGTAATTTTTGTACGTTTCCTCGTTTCGTGGACTATAGTTAACATTACCATTAGTTCAATTTATTCAATGTTTAGTAAATTGCATACTCTCTCTCTCTCTCTCTCTCTCTCTCTCTCTCTCTCTCTCTCTCTCTCTCTCTCTCTTTATTCAGTATTTACGGTCATAAAGGTCAAGGTGAGTCGGCCGGCTACCCCAAGTGAAATGTAAGCGAAACGTTTATTTATTTTGTGAAAGAAAGAGAGAGGTCAGGTTGAAGATGTTAAAACTGAATCAAAGGACCTGAATACACTCGACTCGCAGGGACGTGGTTACCAGCTTGGCAATTCAGTGGGCAGTTTCCAAAATTAATTGTTAAACTTTTTGAAGAAGTTGTTTAAAATGAAATAAATCCGTGAGCAATTTTTAATGCGTACTGTAGGTACATGGTTTCCAGTTTGCAATTTGGTGGGGAGATTCCAAAATTGTTGAATTTTTCAAGAAGTTGTTTAAAATGATATAAATACATGAGCAATGTTTTAAAATGCCTCATTGATTTTTATAATGAAAGAAAAACAGATTAATTTTATTTTGTATTTCATGTAGGCTACCAATAAATAAAATTGACCCAGTGGGATACATCTAGCTCATAGTCAGACATGGATAAAGTTACAAGCGTTGTAAATGTGACTTTTTAAAAAAATTAGATAAGCATTTATCAATCATGTGATTAGAATTTCAATTTTAATCGCAAAACTTTCTGTCAACCGGGGATAATAATATGCATACACATACACTTACCACACGGAAGTGTTATTGTGGAAATTATAGAGGATTTACTATAAAAGCTATTCACGGAATTCTAAATTCCTGTTTTCTTTCAGTTAACCTTTTCTTCCTCTCTCTCTCTCTCTCTCTCTCTCTCTCTCTCTCTCTCTCTCTCTCTCTCTCTCTCTCTCTCTCTTCCTTCCTCTCTCTCTCTCTCTCTCTCTTCCTTCCTGTCTCTCTCTCTCTCTCTCTCTCTCTCTCTCTCTGTGTGTGTGTGTGTGTGTGTGTGTGTCTTTCCCCTTTTGTTTTAATGTACTGCAAAGTTAATCAAAGAATTGATCTTTAAATATAGAGAAGTCAAAACGTTAACATCGCAAATAAGATTCCTTAATATAATTCTGAAAAGTAGCATTTTATATAGTGATAAAGCTGAAGAGGAAGGACAAGTGAAAGGGGGGGGGGAGGAGGGGAGGGGTGAGGGGTAACCTCAACTTCTTGAAACGCATCAAACGAGCTGTGATCCTTGAAAATGCGCTATATAAAAGAGATGTATTATGATGTGAATAACTTGTTTGCTTTTTTAAAAAAAAATCAGTTTTAGAGTCATAAGAAAGTCAAATCAGTGTTATTTTTTAAAGTTATTTTTATTATTATTATATTTTTTTTTTTTTTGCATAAAAAAGATCAACGTTGTATTCATGAGGATAATAAGATATACACTTTATTCAACATTAAAAGACAGCAAAGAATGCTTTACTTGCCATTTAAAGTACATAGACGTCATTATAGATGTTTATCTTCGATATGCATTTTATTTTTGTAAAGAACCAGAAAAAAATACAACCATAAAAATAAAATACGATATTATTTGTATTACCGACCTATTGTCTGTCATCGCACACGAACACATCTAAACATTATAAAGTGCATTAAGGACCAGAGTAAATTCCTCGCCTTTCAGATTTCTTGGGGCATGAAATGGAAAATTGTAATGTTGCAGTTTTAGGGTTTGTGGCGATTGTTGGGGACTGCACTCTACAAAGCAAGGCCAGGGAACAATGCCATGATCCACTCAAAGTCCACTTTACATTGCATGGGACATTAACTGTAAGCAACAACCATTCATTTACCACTTCAACAATACTTGATGGCGCTTTTTAATCTTCTGAGACGAATTTTCTTTTCCTTCTCAATCTCAGTAGGGTACATTTCTCCTAGGAGATAGATGTTAAAAATTGGTGGGTGAAGGTTGAGGGAGGAGAGAGTTTTGATCCTTGTGAAAACGACCATACAAACAAAACAGTCGCTCTGCCCTTGGGGAAGAAACTTCACACACAATTCCGCAGTCTATTCAGGTGTGAATGAGTACCTGGCAATAAGAATTGGAAACTTGGGTTTTTTATAGCCCGGTGGACAAACATCGTGAAGTGCACTAAGCATGCTTTGTTGATTCCTGGAAATGGGCTATTATATAAAGACATATTCATAGTATTTATTTGTTTTGATAATAGTGACCAATACAGAATCTCCTTGCCCATGTCGTAGGAGCTTGCTGATCTGCTCCAAATTATCATCAAATCAGTCTTTAATCCCCTGTACAAGACGGGATAATGATTCTACCATTAAGAATGTCTCGTCTATGCGATTTCAGCAAGGCCGTTAATGACGGGGTGGATTCCCAGGTGTCCGGGGGTTCCGAGTACCGGCCAGTGACGCCAGAGTAGCTTACGGGGCGGTCATGATCTTAGATCGTAATACACGAGTGACCAAGGGCGATGACGGACGGAGGAGGAGTAAGGAAAGAGAAGTGTAACACAGATCCAGTGGTCCGTTGCTAATGTTGTCCTCCCTCTCTGAATTAAGCTAGGAACGCTTCATGCTCACTTGACTCAATTCATGAAATATTACAAACAGTATAGATGGGTATCAGAGTCAAGGATGAAGTCTGGAGTTTTCCTGATGTATTTTTAATGTGCTAAGTCGATAGTTGTATTTTATGATCCAGACTTTTCCAATCTCCGGGAGGTTTGTATCGTGGACACCATTTTAGATATTTAGACACGAAAAGTATATTCATAGAACAGGGTATCTTTTCGTCCAATTGCGAATCGAGGTGGGTTCAATTTCTGCAAAATTAAAAGTCCATAAAATCTGGAAACCAGACCGTTGTAAACCAATAAAATATTTGTCAGTTTCAGTCTAAGGTTTTCATATTTTGTTGTTTTTTTTGGTCGGTCTAAATGTATTTATTGATGTCTAGCAAAAATGGAGCACAAGGTAAAAAGGAAAGGGGAGTACCAAAACGTATCTGGAGAAGGGACTCGAAAAAGTCTTGAGACACAGCTTGAGTTATGGGATACAGCTAGACAGAGTACAGGGTTAGGTGGAGAGGTTTTGTCTGTGGACAATAAATACGCCAATGCAGGATGGGGTGATCAAAGGTACATCAGACCTGCGTGCTTGAACATTTAAAATTTCGTCATTTTTAGGAGATAAAATTGAAGTCGGTGTGGTTAACTTTAAAAATCAACAATTAACACTCGCGGGGATTAAAAAGCACTACAAAATCATTCAGAATAGCCTTCATCAGTCGTGACGTCACTTCCCGCGTAATGACGCAAAGTAACTTAGCAACTGGTTCTAAATTATCGGAGCAATGGCGGATGCCCTTAAGAAATACTACTCCAACGAGCATAAAAGTGTGTCCAGAGGAGAAAAACATTATAAATCTTATCATGTTTTGACTTTTTTACATTCTGATCACATGCCACGTGAAAACGGATTTTCCTCATAACTGCGAGGTGCTTCAATAGGTCAAGTCACAATTTCAGCTCACACGTCCATGACTATTTCTAATTTAAATTTGAAAGCATGAGAATTGCACATTGTCAAAACTCTACCATTAGCCATGGCGCTACGTTCCGTTTCTTTGCTTCAAAAAAAACAATAGAAATTCGTAATTGAAATCAGATTTGGTCAAAAACGATGTCAAAGATGCAAAATTGATTGATGCTGCTTTTACATATGCATAGCTCGGAATATGTTATGGATGCTTTTGTTTGTCACTAAACACTAATAATATTAATAAAAATAATGACAATGATAATAATAATAATAATAATAATAATAATAATAATAATAGTAGTAGTATATTAGTAGTATAGTAGTAGTAGTAGTAGTAGTAGTAGTAGTAGTAGTAGTAGTAGTAGTAGTAGTAGTAGTAGTAGTAGTAGTAGTAGTAGTAGTAGTAGTAGGAGGAGGAGGAGGAGGAGGAGTAGTAGTAGTGGTAGTAGTAGTAGTAGTAGTATATGGGTGGGGTTCCTGACCTCCCATAATGGGCAGGGGGGTACATACCGTGCCTTCTATCCCCTTATATCTGTTTAACAACATGATTTCTGTCTTTGTCTTGGAATGCGATTACTTGGCTTTGTCCTGACCCTGGCTGGAGTCCTAGATGGGAGGGAAACAGTCAAATGCATAGTTATTGTTTTGGGAGATGATATTTTTTCCTTGTAAATCATCTCTTTGTTATGTATTATTATATTTGTTATTTTGAATGTATAATGTAAGCATTTGAGTGTATTCCTTTTTGTTGGATTTTGTGCTTGTGTCCGGATGAGACTTATATGTGATGTCAAACTAAGTACTTTGGTGGTATGCTCTTGGAATCTACATATGATCCCTATTTATTCCCAGTTCCCCTATGTCTTACTTTTTCTTGGGTGCTTATATGTAATTATAGAACGTTTTACTATCCCATTTTCTTCCTTTTTACTGGCGCTAATATAACCTTAATGTGTTGCAAGCGCCGTGAAACCCTTAAAAACAAAAACATAGTAGTAGTAGTAGTAGTAGTAGTAGTAGTAGTAGTAGTACTAGTAGTAGTAGTAGTAGTAGTAGTAGTAGTAGTAGTAGTGGTAGTAGTAGTGGTAGTAGTGGTAGTAGTAGTGGTAGTAGTGGTAGTAGTAGTGGTAGTAGTAGTGTAGTAGTGTAGTAGTAGTAGTAGTAGTAGTAGTAGTAGTAGTAGTAGTAGTAGTAGTAGTAATAGTAGTAGTAGTAGTAGTAATAGTTGTTGTAGTAGTAGTAGTAGTAGTAGTAGTAGTAGTAGTAGTTATTGTTGTTGTTGTTGTAGTACCACCACCACCACCATTACCATGGCTACAACCGATTTTGTTACTTATTCTTTTATTTACTTATTTAGTTCACTGCCATCTTCACCAGATATAAAAAGGATATACAATTTCCAAAGAGATAGAATAAATTGCCACTAAAAACACGTCTCCCTTCAGTGATTCACCGATGGCAAGAGAAGAAGAAGAAGAGAGAGAGAGAGAAAGACGGGGATAGACAGAACAGTAAATGCTTGATAGCAATCTCATAGTTACTCAATACAAAAGCTTAAAACCGCTGGACTGTGACCACAGATTTTTCTCTCAGATTTTTGGACCAGGCAGAAAAAAATGCACCCAAGCACTTCAGTCTTCCCCATGAGTAGATGGACTCAATACAAATCCACTGTGTCATTTACAAGGTGGTCTTATTTTCCCCCGTCCTCGACGCAGTTCCTTTCCTTTACTGTATTGTTTTCGTTTGTTGAATCTACCTTTTGTTTGTGTTTTCACTAAACACTCCTTCTCTGACTTCTATTTCGGGCTTTCCTTTGCCCCCCCCCCCCCTCCCCCTTTTTACTCTTGTTGTACCAGTGAAGCACGAAAATAATAATGTTATTTTTGAGATGAGATTGTTGGAGAGCACCAGACAAAAACATGGTTGAACTAGAAACGACCGAGTTTTATCAATGGGGATAGATATAATTGAAACTTGAGACGGCCGAGTTTTATCAATGGGGATTTCGAAATATGTCAAAATAGTTGAGTGTGACCGACTTACCTAAAATGTCAATAATAACTCAAATTGTTATGATCTCATTAATGAAATTGAAATACTCTGAAACCAACGTAAAATATTCATTAGAAACTGTCAAAATAAGCCAAAAATTAGGTCAGTTAATGTGCACATATCGTATAGTTGGACGAATTCATCACCACGAGTACATCGGATGGCTTTCATCTCCCTCCTCTTCCTGTAGATGTAGCGCCACAAAATGATATGTCTTTGTATTGTTTTCGTTTGTTGGGTCTATCTTTTGATTGCGTATTCACAAAACACTCCTTCTCCGACTTCTATTTCTATCTTTCCTATGTAATCTAGGTAAGTAGTACTTCAGGGTTACAATGAGTTTATCCAAGTTTCTGTAGCCTTAAATGGACAGTAACAATCGGACGCTTATCTATTGTCAAGTAATTTTTGCTAAATCAAAGTGTCCAAATTGCCCAATCACTGCTGGAGGGGAGGAAGAAAAACTTTCGATCAAACCGCAAGACCGATGCTTGTCTGTTTTTGCTTTTGAGATGAGTGTTTTAACAACTGCGGTAACCATATCCTCTAAAATTCAGAAGTCACTGTAGAAAAGTTAAAGCGAAAGACTATTTGAGTATAAAAATCTTAGTGGTCATAAAACGGGTTTATTTCAACTGATTATTTGGTCGTTGTCTAATGGAATGAGATCTATCAGAGACTGGCCTTTTTTGAGGTAACATTATGGGCCTTCAGTTATGGTTTTCGATTGTATTTAGAGTGAAGCTTCGTACTGTTTTGCAGAAATATCCGAGAATTGTTTCCATCCTACAATTATCGATGCACAGGGGGGAAATGGGGTGCATATAAGTGTGTTTTCTTCTACATCAACGTTTTTCAGGTAATACTTTTGTTGTTGTTGTTGTTGTTGTTGTTATTGTTGTTGAGTCTCGGTAATGATAAAATCATTTTACAAACGGTTGCAAATAATGAAAAAGTCGGCCTGTAAAGATTGTTGTTCATTTCAGGAGAAAAATTCAATTTTAATTCAGACGGCAATGTTCAATTCGTTGAACAATGTTCCCCAGAGATAACAATTATATTATCACCTTAGTGAGGATTGTCGCCTAAAGACGAATTATTTTGACTGTCATTTCAACCGGCTTTAAATTGTAATGGAATTATAGTGATAGCAGAATAGTCGTGAGGAGAAGTCAAGCTTACGCTAACAAAACACCTGCTTTCATTTTTCTTTTTAACCACATACACACTAAAAAAAAACGTAGAGGATCCCTCTTTACAGTTTGGCTAGCTCTAGAAGGCTTTTTACCTCAAATGTTCATCAATTAAAATCACACCAAAGGTATCAAAAGACGGAAAGCTGAGACTTCTAAAATTGTTTTCTTGCCAGAATGTGGGAAATGCTTTTTGATGGTGTACAATAGAAGTTTTAGAAGAGGCCGCCGATCAGATAGGCAGAATCCTTGTGGACATAACGTTAGAGGGCTTGGGATTCCGTCAAGATAATAAAAGGGAAGCGTTGACCAATACGACGGAAGATAGGTGGTTGCTGTAATGTCACTTTGTCACTTTCAATGCCATTTTTAAAAAAAAATCTGGCGTTGTATGAAATTTGGTGGCATTATAGTAAAAAAGCCACGTGAAGATGAAAGAATGCTATAATGATTATAGCATTATTTCATCTTCACGTGGCTTTTTTTAAAATATCACGATTCTGAATTTATTACTTTTAAAGTGATGGAATAAAGCCAATGAAGAAAATTAGGTTTTTAAAGCACAAAGTAAAAGATCGATATTAGAAAATGTGAATTTCATTTTACTTTACACATGAACTAAACTCTGCGTGTGAGAAATAATATAGGCATTTTTCCCAATTGATTTTTATAATGGTTCGTAAATTGGCAACAAAGTCAAAAAGTGTCTGACACTGAAAGTTAACATGTCGCAATCTAGTGTTATTGTTTGTCTAGGCATGGACTCTTGAATCCCCTTATTAAAACTCTGGCTTGTTGATTAAGTCTTGGAAAGTTTTGGAGTGCTATGATCTGGAATTCCAGAATGTTCCGTTCTGATAAATGAAATGGGAGAATCTGGAGTAATACAAAAATGGGCCAGTCAAGGATCACGTCCCTCTGTCTTGATTGTTTTACGACAAGTTGTTTTCTCTACGTCTGTGTGTAGGTGCTCTTTATCGTTTAGGTTAATATTTTGTTTTCTTGTCTGTACAGGCATGATGTATGCTTAGATTCTCTACTAATCCTCCCCTCCCTAACTGCACCAAAAAAGTCTTACACTATCTACTGTGAAATATTTCCCCTCTCTCTAGAGGGAACCAATTTCTTTTTGAAATCCCACTCACTCAGGGCTAAGTAGACATTATTTATATAGACACAATAGTTCTGATTAACTACATTAAACCTGGGCGGGGTCCTTTGACGTCCCATGGTGGGCAGGAGGTCACGTTGTGTCATCTATCACCTTATATCTATTTTCCGAGTTGCTTTCTGCCTTTGTCTTGGAATGGGATTACTTAGTTTTGTCCCAGCCCTGGCTGGAGTCCTTACGTGGGAGGGAAACAGTCAAATGTATTGTTATAGTTTTGGGAGATATATTTTTTCCTTGAAAATCGTCTCTCTGTTATGCATTGTTACTTATGTATTCTGTAAACATTTGAGTGTGGGATCCTGTGCTGGTGTCTGGATGAGACTTTAAGATGATCTCAAACTAAGAATATTGATGATATGCTCTTTGAATCGAGATATGTTCCTTATTTTAAAGTAATTCCCCTTTGTTTTACTTTTTCTTGGGTGCTTTGATTGTAAATCTAGAATGGTTTAACTATTCCATTTTCTTCGCACTGATATGACCTCAATGTTTTGCAAGCGCCGTAAAACCCTTAGAAACAAAACAAAAAACAAACAACGACCACATTATACTGATTCCAAAATTATTTTTAATATAATCATTATCAAGCAATAGATAATGCAAGAGGGAAATAAGATTGACGTAAGGGACTAGGTTGTCTGAACATTGCAGTTTTTCAATGTTAGAATAATTCTACGAGTCTTGTCAAGTGGACGAAACACTTCTTTGAGTTTGTATTATGAAGTCCTCCTTATTGTGTCTGTTTACATAAATATTATTATTTTTCAGGTTAATAATTTTTAAATCATCAAATTAGATAGTCTAATATCTCTTTATTCAGTCTCTTGTTGTTGTTTTGTTGTTTGTTTGGTTGGTTGGATTTTTTTTTCTTTTTTTAAAGATTTTTTTTTGGGGGGGGGGATTATTTTATTGTTATTTCAATCCACAAAGTTGGTTTTCGAGAAGATCATATTATCTCTCTGGAAGATCTATGATCCCCGTGAGCTGTATATAGAGAATTATGACATATCATGATAGATTTAGCTCACATTTCGATAAGAGAATTTAACTTCATTGTTATATCGAGAGATTAAAATGATTATAAACCAGAGACATGTTGGAGGCCATCTAAATATATCGATATATTAACTAAATGTTCTTTTGATCAAAAGTGGTATATTTTCGGTCACCATAGGACAATTCCGTTACACATGTAATAGTTAAAGAACTTAAAATTTCTTTTTGACTGACAAAATTAAATAAAGAATATTTTCTAAATTAAACAATTTTTTAAAAATGTATTTATTGATTGACGACTGTTTTAATTATTCTTATCACTTGGTTGTTTGGGGGTTTTTCTGTATCAAATTAAACCCATGATAATATATGCAATGATATAACATAAACATGTGAGTTACAAAGACATTTTACTTGGGGTTCGGTGCACTTATTTTGATATTTAGAATGTGGATGACGTCAAATAACTTTGGACTGTCTTCTCTAGCCAGCAAAAGTCGTGATCCATCCTAATCAAATATTCCATCTTTTTTTTAAATGATGATTATCGGTTAAGTTTTCATAAACATTTGAATGTTGGTCACCACGATTCGGTTTGCCAGTCAGAGCTAGTGATCATTTGATTGAGCCAGAAAGTAAGACTAATATTGACTTTATATAAAGAAAAGCTATTAGAATATGTTTGTATTTTTTCCCCATAAAAAGAGAACAGCTTTCGTCGTGATAGAATTAGGGTGGATGTAGATTTGTGAAGATAAGGGCGTGGCATTATATGACAATGCATTATAGTTATTCTAGCCAAGGACAGCACATTCAGGCTTTACCAAAGTAAAGTGAAAAGGGAATTATTATAAAAGCTTGCCCAGCTTTTTTATTTGGACAATAGACGACCGAGAGTTCTTATTTCTAAGAGCCGCTGGTCACACAGTGGTATTTGAATGGCCTGACACCGTGGGAGTATTTGATTAGCCAAAACAAGGACGGGCCACAAAAGTGGTTACTGGTCACACATATTAATACACACATTCACACACACACACACACACACATGCGCACAAACACATACGACATTTATACATACATCACACATACATACACGACCACATACACACATATGCAAACACCCATGAAGTTACGTATATCCTTAGACAAACAGGGATATTCACCATATAGTTTTGAAAATTTCGTGAACACGTTACAATTTACTAAAATATATAATATTTTTGCTTTTAGTTTTAGAGAAGGAGTGGCGAATTTGAACATTTATTTGCTGTAAATGTCATGATACTTCACGAATACTTTAAACAAGCTAGATACATTCGAAGTTTAAAAAAAAAAAGTTAAGAACTTTGGGAGCCGATGAGATTTCAGCATCGATAGCAATAATTACCAAAACGACAAAACAGCTCCAATTGACGATAAAAGTATTGGCAATGCTAAGAATGCAATCATGTGTCTCATTGCAATGCGCATTGGCTGGAAGATTCTCCACTACAGTCGAGCTATTTTTTGAAAATGTCACCCTCCCCGTTATCTGGCAATATACTTTATTTTCATTTTGGTCATTAAATTTTTACTTTAAAATATCGATCGATTAGGCAAACGCTCAATTTGTCAAAAGTCTCAAACTCAAGACTTCAAAGAGATTTCAGCAAGCCTGTCCTGTTTTATTCAAGTTCAGATAAATTCAAGGTCACCATTCTGATGGGGGTCAAAAATGGCAAAAGAGCCGTGGAGTAAAGGGGATTCATATTTATTGCAGCCTTTCATTGTTTGTGTAGAATCCACTGAATGGAACACTTGTGTTTGGGGGAACGAAAGACCCAAAACTCCCCCGCCCTTCCCACTCCACTTTTATAAATTATTCAATTATTAACAAATTCCGGCATACGGTGACAATCAAATCTCATTCTTATTATTTTGGCTACGAAACCTTTATTGACCTACTTCGTCTTTAAAAAGATTCATTAGATTTGTGTTATAAAAGATAAGGATCAAAACAGATCGCTGCATTCTTGAAAATAAAAAGTTGAGCTTTTATAAAGCGCAATATCCACTAAACGTGCTCAAAGCGCTTTGCTCCGTGACAGTCGGGACATCTTTAGATTAATGTGATAAACTACCTTCATCTACATTATGATACTGTTATGAGCTTAATTGCATAACTTTATCAAATACCCAGCTCACAATGGGAATATTGTCCTTTTTATTATTTTTTTTTTACTTCATTCTTTTTGTAGGTATGGCAATGATCCGTAATTAATGTTTTAGTACATTGAAAAAGAACGCAGGGAGTATGAACTTCCAAACACATTTGGGGTTATCACGGTGGAAAAATAGGTTTTAGAAATTACCCCTAAGCAGAATGATAGCTGCGTGTATGACAAAACACTTTTAGTTTAACCAGAAAACCTTTTTTTTATTTTCACATATCGATCGATTTAAATGTCATCTAACCCTTCAAAGATTCTCAAATATGAGACCTCAGGTTTGAGCGATTCGTGTTAGATCGGGGTCATTTCAACCGATCAATGATTGAAGAAAGATTGAAGGATTTCGTACGATTAGGGCGGTATGATAAGTATAGACATGGAAAGGGGGGGGGGGTTGAATGAGTTTGGTCACAAGTCGTGCTAGATTGTGTTTGGGAGTTGGGGCATGGTGGAAATTCCATTATCCCATGTGTTATAAACGACGTAACGGGTCGGCCGAACAGCTAGTTGAATCAGAAGATTAAAGCAAGTCCTAAAGTCAATTTATCTGGAGGATGAAAAATGCAGAATTGGAATGGTCAGACGGTCAACCAGATCAAGGTTACGGTAGAGTAGAGAACAGGCAGTCTCAGGACTTGAAATGAAAGCTTTTAGAAATTTATTTCCGCATGGTTGAGGTGGGAATGGCATTGGAAGAGCTTGCCCTATGTTGGCGTCGGGCTTTGTGCGCGAGTCGTTCCGTCCTTGTGTTAGAGTAATCATGAGTGTAGCACAGAACTGGTCACGACAAAGTACTCAAAGGTCCGAGAAATTCGAGAATGGTTCAAGTCTCCTTAATGACTCTTTCCTATTTGGGTGTCGTGAAGATAAGATAATAAAACAAGTGATAAAATACCCATTTTATTCAACTTTGCTTAATCCAGCGCACCATGATATAAAAAAGATTTAGACTGCAAGATGTGCAATGAAAAGTATCTTTCTGTTGTTGTTGTTGAACAATGCTATTTTGCAAAACGATAGACCTATAATTGGGGGAAAGAAAAAAAAAGAGGGGGGGGGGGGGGCAACACCAACACAGCTTTTATACCAGATATATGATTGAAAAGGCATTTATTGTTTTCACTTTTGGCACAATGATACATTCGTTGGGCATCATGTGAAGTAAATTTATTGTTTAACCTACAATAGTTAAACGCTCTTTTTCCAAACACGTTAAGTATCTAAGAGGCGGCACATCCGTATCAAAGTCCGTCTGTGATAGGACTATAATACTAAAAGAACTTTTTAGAAAAAAAAAAAAAATAAAGGTACAACAACAGGAATTCGAACCCTTGACCTTCCTTTTCAAATAGCGAGTGCCTTATCACTACGCTATGGTACTCTGACTAAACATTTTTATTCTCATTTTGACCAGATAAGTTTTACCTATTATTATTACCTATTATTATGTTGCACCCTCTCTCTCTCTCTCTCTCTCTCTCTCTCTCTCTCTCTCTCTCTCTCTCTCTCTCTCTCTCTCCCCATCTCCCGACATGTCAAAAGTCTTAACCCAGAGACTTTAAAGCGTGGCAAAAGGGTATTTTGCCATAATACCCACTGCGCAAGACTCAAATGTATGACTGTGTATTTGAAAAGTTTGGAATCATTTTTATCTTTCGGAGCGGGTGGTTGGATGGGAGCATCACCCTTGAATCATATACCTATGATGTTCACATGGGTGTACGATCCGATAGTGATGTCGTTTCTTCTTCTCTTTACTAGCCTATCCTGCTTCTTTGGTTTGTGATTGTATTTTTGACAGGGGATATTTTTTTTTCTGTAAATCTTCTGCCTGTTTGTTCTTGGTTATTTATAATTTAGCTTATGATATCTTTAGGTTATGATTTTGATTTACATTTGTACTATTTTTGTTAGATTGCTTGTTTTTTTTTTTTTGTTTCAGCGGTCTCTCATATAACCTCAATTGTGTTGGAAGAGACCTAAAGCAACAAACAAACAAAAAAATATCTTTCGGAGAAATGATTGAATTTTACTTGTCAAAATGAGACATGGATGTTTGGTCAGTGTCCGGCAAAATACTAACGGCTGTGAATTGTATGGAGAGGGGGTTGGGATAAAGAAAAAAGGAGAAAGAATGGAGAAAAAGGGATAACGGAGTAATCAAAAGGATAAATTGTAACCATGCAGGGCGTGGACTGACTGGTCATTTTAAAAAAGAATTATTAGCAATTTCCCTCCCCTCTCTCCCGTGCTTCCCACACAAATCTCACGCATCGCTGCGTCATTCTTCTACAGTTTTATTCCTCACTTATTTCCCTTGCTTTGACTGATTTGTTTTTCCACTCTAGCCATTCTCTCTCTCTCTCTCTCTCTCTCTCTCTCTCTCTCTCTCTCTCTCTCTCTCTCTCTCTCTCTCTCTCTCTCTCTCTCTCCCTCTCCCTCTCCCTCTCTCTCTATCTATCTCTCTCTCTCTCTCTCTCTCTCACTCTCTTTCTGTATCTATCTATCTCTCCCCTCCTTCTTTCTTTTCCCCTCCCTCTCCCTGCCTCCCTCATCCTTCTATTCTAGTCCACATTGGTAACTTTTACATATATCCTTTTCTATTTATTTTTAAATGAGCTTTTACGTACTTATCTACCTATATATATATATATATATATATATATATATATATATATATATATATATATATATATATAATACTTTCCCTCTACTTATATATCTGTCTACATATACATCTATCCATCCATTGATATGTCTATAAATCTACATTATCTACTTTCACATACAACCATTACACACCCGATTCCTCCCGCCTGTCACTCACCCCCACCCATGTTTTAATCCACTACCCCTACCCACTCACAATACATACATAAACATACACGTGCAACCAAATGGGGTCGAATAAGAGGGTGCGGTAAGGTGGCTATAGCATTGTCAACCCCTCTACCCCCCCCCCCCCACCACACACACACTTTTAATAACAACCCCTACCCAACTACCTACTATTCTTCTTACACCCCAACCCCCCACTCCGACTCCCACCCCACCCCAATCTCGTGAGGGACTTCTTCCTCCTAATTCTTTGAACCATGTCCCCGTTTTTCTCCTTGATGACTGTCCAAACAGTTTGGAATTTCGTATTTCCTTGACCAGGCCAGGGGGAGACTATTGAGACAAGGCAATGTCCATAGTACGCCTGGATTAGCTCCTCGTATCTCGGGGCTCTCAACAAGTGGTTCTGGGATTCTCTCCACGTCCACTTGACAATTCCTCAGACTTAATTCTTTTTACGCAAATGACTTTCGGACTTTGCTGGATTTAATGTAAAATTTAATGGCCTCACTACCTACCAGCTGTGTCTGTTTTGATTAAAATTGATTTGATTTCCTGTCGGTAGCAAGTAGTCAAGTTTGTTAGTATCTGAAGTGTATATATGTGTCGAATCAAAAGGTTCAACGGGCACTGAATGTTGGAATAAGGAAATTTTCTGTGGTCACGAATTGTTCAGAATTGTTTATGTTAAAACTTTGTTTGTGGATTTTAATCGAAAATGCAGATAGATAATAACAATCCGAGAGAAATCTTGGACAATTTTGATTGTGATTATAATATTTTCATTATTATTTGTTCCAAACATTGTGTTGTGACTTCAAGCTGTTTCCTAGGCTTAAGTTAAAAAGTGATTTGTTTTATTTGAAGTATGTTTGGAACCCGTTTGATAACGTAAGTGAAAAGTTCATTACTTAAATTATGATTTTGACGTACTTTTTTATCTCATTGATTTTAAGAGCATATCTTTCTCTCTCTCTCTCTCTCTCTCTCTCTCTCTCTCTCTCTCTCTCTCTCTCTCTCTCTCTCTTTCGCTAGCTCAAAACACTTTGGTTTCAAGTTCTGGGAATGTATATCATTATTAATTTCATGTATAACGTCCATTCCGTTTTTGGCCATCAAAGACACGATGTGGCCAAATCCTTTGACATGACTATTATTAACTAATAGCCAGGTCACATATCGACGTAGATCCCCAAATCCTTGGAGCACAATGAGCATTATGCCAGTTTCGATCAATTTTATTACCATTGTCATTATCTATTTATTTTGTATTAATTTATTCATTCATTCATTTATTTGCGAAATTGCAATGCTTATGTTAACGACCATTTCCGGATCATCGCAACGTTCCAGTCGATTGCTCCAGCTAGCACAGCAAATGTTCTCCCGACTTTTTACTTGCTTTCTTGCCTAAGCTTCGTCCTTGACATAGTATGGCACCATTATGTACCCCCCCCCCTCCCCGCCTGATTTAGGATTTTTTGTGATATAATTCAATATTTAGTCCTGATTTAGGATTGTTTTGTGAGATAATTCAATATTCACTAAATGTCATGGGCAAATTCACAAAACCAAAACAGTATCTTAATGTTCATTCATTTTTATCTGGAATAGTGTGATACAAAAATAATGCAGGGTGCTATTTAGGACGATACCTACATAACATGTCTTATTCCAGAATCTTTGGATGTGGCATTTACCAGATCACATTAGTAATCACATGGTCGTATTTAACATTTCCTATTTTATCCTCCCCTAACCACAATCTATCTTTGCGTAGCGATGGCCGCTCAAGATTGTAGATACTGAGATAACAAGATTAAATCATACTTCAGCTATTTCCCAAGCAATCCATATGAAGCCAAATCTCATTTTCATTCATTGCAAATCACCTTTTTGGCCACTCTTATTGTATGAGCACGTTTCCAATATCCAACATTACCTTTAGTCAAGTACTCATTCATACCTGAGTCAAATAATGCATTGTGTGTAAATACCTTAATCAAAGAGGGACGCCGTGTTACCATCAGAGGGCAGAAATTAGATAAAGCATGTTGGTAAAGCTATCTAAGGATAATAATGAAATCCATAATTTTGTCTCCCCTGCCTTCTTTAACTCGCCTCAGACTTCACTGAGAATCGGGTTATACTAGGCTCATATATCGTAAAGAATAACAAAAGTTTATGGAATAATGGTTTCTTCTGATGCTATCATGGTTTTTTTGTTCAATGAATATAGCACAGTGCATTAAGCATCATTTGGACTGTGAACTAGAGCGCTGTTTCAGGATTGCAAGAACAAAAACTTACAAACAGTTGATTATCTAGTCATATCAACTGATCAAGGTTGGAAGAAAGAGCATACTGGCCAATAAGATTTCTTCTCACCAAATCATGTGGCACAAGAGAAAAACCCTCAAACGACGTATTTTGTACATCAGAGAGCTAGAGAGAATGACAGAGAAGGAAAAAAAGTAAACCGTCGAAATGCGTTACATATCCATTATCTCTAATATCGGGTTGATCACTCCAATACATCGGGGGCAAACAAGAAATACCAGAAAAAATGATAAACACGCAATCTATTTCAAGACATTTCATTCATGCTTTGTTTTTATCTTTTCTTTTTTTTTCTTTTTTTTTTTTTTGTCCACAGTGGTCCAAAACCAGACCCTACCCTATCGCACGTCGAGCACGGAGACGAATCATGCAACAATCTTCAAACTAACACTCCTCCCCCAGACTCCAATCTACAGAACGACCTCCAGAGAGAGGTTGTTATGGAGGATGGGGTCGTGATGCCTGAATACATCAATATGTTCCTACAAGAAGACTTCAGACTGGAGAAGTTTCTGATCGATGGTCAAAGCGAAAGGCAGGCTGAGTCATCAGCTCAGGATCAAACGAGAGTAGAGACTGTGTCTACTGCCGCCTCTGATGAACGACATGAGGAAAGTGAGACCACTGTCACGTCAGCCACATCGAAGGGAAAGAAGACAGTGAGGAAACAGGTAAGCATTTCCAGTGATGTTTGGTATGGGCAATGACTAATAGATTTAGCGTATAAATCTTGGAATTGGTATGTGATTTTTAATTTTCATTTTGGGTGGTAGGTACAGTAAGGTTATAATATGATGTGTAACATTAGTACCGACCCCCCCCCCCCCCACCCCCCACTTCCCCCAACAACAAAAAATAGTTATTTCTCTTTTTACATATTAATTGTTGCTGTTATTTGCACATATTGTAAAGCATTTTGAACACAATCAGTTGATAAATTGAATTGTTTTTTAAATCCAGTTTTTTAAAAGATTAGGGCGAAGGCCAACAATAATTAACATTCAAAGTTTGGGTTCATCTAAAAACATTCTTGTCGTGCTATGGAAATTACAATTTCTTTTGCCTCTCGACCTTTCTTGAAAATCAATGGTGGAGACGGTAGTCATGCGAATGTAATAAAACAGTTAAAACTGTTCTTCATGTTTGAGCCATAAACATTCATTATTAAATTTGTAAACTTTTACTTTCATTTGAACCCTCATACTTTTTCGTAACGATCATAGTTTCGGGATTTGCGGGCTTCAAGTGGCATCCTACTGTAACACATCCCCTAATGTGTAATCGCCACAGCCCAATACTGTAAACAGTAAACAATGTGTAGATCGATAAGCGTCGATATTAATCGATGTTGCTTAATGCCATTGGTGGATTAGTTTATCGACTCGCATCATAATTAGTGGAACTCAATCAAAGGTTGTTTCTGCTTTATTCAACACACTTGACAAGGTTTAAACCGGCCCGTGACTGTTTCTGTGTTCAATGTTATGATATTGCCATGAATGATCTCAATTTATAAATAATGACCACTGTGTAAACGTGATACAAAGATCAGTACGATTGCTTGAAAATGGTAAATATATGTTTAAACTATCTTGTATTTTAAGTAGATTATAAAATGTTATTTCTGATACTTTGATAAAAGTCTCAACTTGTGTAATACTCTGCAGTTCCACTTTAAGTTCAATTGTGGGCGTTTGGTTCATACTGAGATTATATCATTCGATGGGTCACATATTGATTCTTATAGTTAATTATAGCCCTTTTGACTTTGATAAATTTTAATATGTAGCTTAAGGGAGCAGCTAGTATCTTTCTGTGGACAAACGAGTACTGTGTATTGTATTCATAAACATCATCGGTCTCCTTTTTGTTTATTATTTGGTTTTGTTTCCTTTTTTTTAAAAGCATTTTTCAAATATTATATTACAAAATATTGTCTGTGCCGTTCATTTATCTTTATTTTACTTATTTTACTTCCCTATAATTTCTTTATTTCACGCCTCAACCCATAATGCATGCAAATGAAAATAATGTGGAATGGGCTCTTTTTTTGCAATTACCAACAGGAATACAATACTTAAATGGCATAGCAGTAGCAGTTTTAACAAGATGATTTCCAGCAAAATTAACATGCATATCTAATTATATACAATTGATCTCATGTCAGATTGTCTCTCATTTCTTTGAGGGGTTTGTTGTTAATTTGATGTTGTTTGTTTTTGTCTATTGGTTTGTTTGTTGTTTTTTTTTGGTGTTTTTTTTTTGTGGGTTTTTTTTTTTTTTTGTGGGGGTTTTTTTTTTTGTGGGTTTTTTTTTAGGGGAGGTGTCCTATTTTAATCTGTTTTTGTTTTGTTTTGCTTCTTTATTCTTTTATTTTTTTTTAAATTTTATTTACTTCTCGGTTTTTTAAAAATAAAAATTATTGGAAATTTTATTCCGGGATGTAATGAAAGAGAGCTTTGGAAGTTGTATTCCAATCCAGCTCTCTTTTCAGGTCGACAAATCACTGGAGCGTTACTGGCAGTTGCGACGGTTAATCAAATTCTGAATTTAATTATTTTTTTTTTTGTTCGATTTAAAAAAAAACACAGATTTTGGCAGTTGACAACATGTGTGTGATTGGATATCTCCTCGTAAATCAATCCTACCCCATCCCTCCTCCACCCAAGAAAAGAATGAAAAGACTTAGTCTAGACATTATGATATGATATATTATAGGAAATGCTTAACCAGTTAACTGGTTTAGTTGTATTTAAAAAGTTGGCCAGAAAACTCGTCCTTCAAATATTGATCGAATTAAACGACCCTCATCTTGGAAAAAAAAAACCCTCTAAAACCTGGGAATTCACGAAGTTTTTGCCAAGATGAGAGTCATATAAATCAAGCAATATTTGATGGACACGTTTTCATGCCAAAATTTTTAATACGATTCGGTTTGGGTTTTTTTTTTAGAATACGGCAGTTAATTGTGTTATTCTTATTACGCACTCTCTTGAAGAGATTGAAAGGTATTCAATTTATTCATGAGCATTCCAGAGGAAATCAGTCACTTGAAACGTCAATATGAGAGGTCACGTGGTATTATAGAATACGCTGATATTACCTGGAGTTTCTACTCGAAGGGTGTTCTTTTAATCGGAAATAAATAATATCATATCAAGGGCACGTTCATGCGGAAACTTGTTCAAACTAAACATGCATAGATTATGCACCCAATAATCTTATGCAAAATGTGGCAAGCAGTAGAGGAGGTATAATAGTATGGAGCGAAGGGAAATCGAGGTTAATTAGAGACAGTAAATGATGGAGAGTGAGAATGGAGAAAGAAAGAAAGATAGATAAGCAGAGAGAGGGTGAAGTGGAAGTTTACATTTAATAGAAATGCCATGCCTTTAAAATTACAAGAAGAAAAAAGAACCAATCCCAGCTGAAATAACCAAGTCTTTAAGATTCTTAATGTATCTCGATTTTAGTGAATACAGCCTGCAGGAAACACTTTCATAAGTCTCAGCAGCACTCTATTGAAAACGTGTCTGCCACACGCTGAAGAAACACCGTTTCTATTTAGACCAGGGCATTTTTACTTGATATATCGATTGATTATGTTGATCTGAAACTTGTCAGATTCTCAGATTCGATACTTCAACGGAGTCCCGGGTTTCAGATTTTTTGGAAAGTTTGGGGGTCCTTTTAATTGATCGATAAATTATTAAAAAGTTTTCTGACCAAAATGAAAAAGTCGTATTGTCAGTGTACGACAGTGGAGCCCTTAAATAAATATTTGACGTCCTAACAGAAATCGACCCAAACTGCCATGCTTGATAGGACATGCTAACCACGCTGGCTATTCCTATTACAACTTTTCTTGATTGCACCACTGAAGAAAAAAAACGGAAGAACGTTCATTGCTTTCGATCTTGCAAAATCAGATATATATATATATATATATATATATATATGTGGTTGATTGTTTTCCCATAAGAAGTAAGAAGTTCTCATGGAAGTCTAGTACAGCAGTTGAATTTTTTTATTGCGAAAAGATCTTTTTACGATCACAATCGTCAATTGGCGTGTTCGCACTTTACATCGTAACTGCCACTAACCAACTGAAGGGACACAATAAAACTTTACTTTAACTACCCGTCAACGCGACAGACGATTACCACCCTTTGTACCTTACGCCCTAGGGCCTTTTGTGATGTCAACTTGATGGGACGTTTTCGTCCATGTACGCCTCCTTTACGATGAAAACCTTGTCAATTCAACAGCTTTTAAAGACTTCGGCTCATGAGAGACGATTGGCACGTTAGTAAAAACAACCATCAACAGCAGATTTTTGCTCTTGACAAAGATGTAAAACTGTTAGCAAGTCGGTGGAGATTCAATACATTGCTGAGGTGCTTTACTGGAATTGAGGGGCCGAGGGGGTCAACGTGTGTTGTCTCCTATTCTATTTTCTCTTTCTGCGTTGCTGTCCGAGTCTGTACTCGTCATGAAATGAGAGTACTGTGTTTTTACCCCGGCCCTAGCTGTCATCCGTCGCCGCGAATAGTTTTAAATGCATTTTCTTTTGTTTTTGGTGGGTTTTTTTTACTTTTTAGTTTTTGAAGGGGGAGGATGGAAGATGATTTCCCCCCTTGTAATGAATCACATTGTTGATGTTTATGATTTTGTAAGTTGATTAACATCTTATTATCATTTGACTAAGACCCTCTTGGGATAACTTTTAGTGGTCTCAAACTAGACAAACGAATGGGTTGCCCTCAGTATCTTTTTTTCTGTTTCCCTTATCTAATCAGTCTCTTTCTCTCATCGATCCTTGGTTTAACTCTAGATCTATAATTTTATGGTTGTTCTATCGTGTATCGCTACCATTCATACCTCGAATAAAACACAAAAGTGTCGTAAGCGCCGCTCTGAACAAAACAGAGAGAGAGAGTGATTGAAGCTTCCAATATTTAGTATAGTAGCATGGTAAATGTATATAAGTTTTGTTTAAAGCTATGCTTGAAAGAGTGTGATGATGGTAATCTTGATGGTGGTGATGATGGTGGTAATAGTGGTGATGGTAGTGGTGGTAAAAGTGGTGGTGGTAGTGGTAATAATGGTGGTGATGATGGTGATGGTAGTGGTGGTGGTAGTGGTGATGATTATAATGGTGGTGATGATGGTGTTGGTAGTGATGGTGATGGTGATGATGGTGATGGAAGTGATGGTGGTGGTGGTGGTGGTGGTGGTGATGGTAATGATGGTGGTGATGTTGAGGGTGGTAGTATCGGATAACAAGAACGTCAATAAAGCGATGATAGACTAACTTCTATAACATCAAACAATAACTGTCGGTGGCCAATTTGGTCATAAAACTCTTCCTTCATATATCGATCGATTTAAATTAACCCCATCTTGGCAAAAACTCTTAAGCCTGTTACCCCTAGAGGTCTTTGGTTCAAGAGTTGTAAAGATGAGGGTCATTTAGATCGATCGATATTTGAAGGACGAGTCTTCTGTTCAAATGTTTAAATACGTGTTTTTTCCAGAGTGCGACAGTTAAGAAAGACAGGATCATTAAAAAAGCAACCACCACTGTAATAATCGAATTAATGCATTATAATAGACCCTAAAATGATTACAACGGATAAACAGTCTTAGAGATCCAGGGGCGGCGATGGTGGATTTTTAGCACTCTTATGTTGTTGTGGAGACAAGCAGCTCACATTCTTTGGAGTGATCATGTCATCTCCAGGTAGACGGGGGGTTGTAGGTATGTGGTAATCTAGGACATCGTCGTCGTCATCATCATCATCATCATCATCATCATCATCATCATCATCATCATCATCATCATCATCATCATCATCATCATAATCATCATCATCATCATCAATATCATTTCATCATCACCACAATCATCATCATCATCATCATCATCATCATCATCATCATCATCATCATCATCATCATCATCATCATCATCAATATCATTTCATCACTACCACCACCACAATCATCATCATCATCATCATCATCATCATCATCATCATCGACTAGAGTCCTATACAAAGGGTAGCAAGCACTTGCTATTGTCTGTTTCAGGCTCCACGGGCATATTGCCTCTAGAGCACTGATAGTGTTGAGGATGAGGCAAATTGTGAATGTGACCGACCGTCTCAAAACAGATTTATGTCGTATGGTTTTAGATAAGGAAACATTGAATTGATAGTAACAGGAAACGGGGCTTTGGTTTTAAGTTAACTGCCCTTCTCTGGTAAAACATGTATTTAGAAATTTGGCCAGATTTTTCGTCTTTCAAATATCGATCATGGCAAAAACTCTCTCAATTCAAAGTTTGAGAGATTTTGCCGAAATGAAGGTCATTTGAATCTATGGCCGAAAACACTCCAAAACAAATTACGATGGTAGATTTGATGAGGGAGTGGGAGAGGGGGGGGGGGGGAAGAAGGTGTGACGATGAAGGCAGTGGGTCTAGATAGGTATGTGGTTGTCCTGGACTCAATCATAGTGATGGAAATGTTCAGGGGACAGGAATTTATTATCGGTTTATGACGTGTGTGTGTGTCTGTGTGTGTGTGTGTGTGTGTGTGTGTATGTGTGTGGGGGGGTGTGATTGAGGAAAGAAGGAGAGCGTAAGAGTGATGACAAATGGGGGAAGGTGGGGGGGGGGGGGGGGGGGGGAGAGAGCCATCATAAGAATAATTGTTAGAATAGTGTTTGAATTGATGATGTCAATGTGTATTCTAGTCACAGTGATGATTTGACTAGTCATTTGTTGCTTTCCATACAAGACGGAACTACTAATTTTAGGAATTGGCAGTTTGGATAAATTGTGATAAATTGTTTCCATTATTGAGGTACGGTGGCTAGAGACGTGAACATATATGCAGGTCTGATAACCGGACGCAATTATGGGCCTCGTTTGATATTATTGTAATGGAGAATAGTTTGCGTTGGTTTGAGAGTATAGTATTTTCATTAGAACGATGACACCATAACAAGTTGGGTTATCAGACCTGCAAATATGTAGACCTACACGTCGGTGAAGTAAATATTATAATAAAAATTTCACATTGATGCAATGTTAATTCGGCAGACCAGCTTAAGATTAATTTTTACTTTGATGTTTTGAAACAGGACACCTTGTTTTAACCAAAACAAAACCGTTTGAAATTGAAGAAATGTTTTGTATTATATTGATTACAGTGACGTAAATCTGGGGTTGTATCAAGGTGAAAATTTGTCTTGTAAACATTTTTTTTTTAATGTGCACTCTAAAAATCACTAATTATGCATGTAGACCAAACATAATAGATTAATAGATATAAAAATAAAACTGTACGTTTCCATATTGTAAATATCTATTTTTGCAGTTATGACTGAACCAGAGTACTTTCATGCACCTCGATTTAGGATCAATCAAAATACATATCTTTGAATAATTAAAAGGGAGTATAAAATTATTTTGGTGACGTATAAATGCTAATGATATTTATTTTTTAAAATAAAAATCAAGCAAATTTCAAAATTCATTTTTTTTTTCAGTTTCAGTTTCAATAAGAAATATGTTCATAAAATCTGTTTTCAGCTCGCATATTATTTTTTCGATTGCCAAAGTAAATCAGTAATGAAGAAATCAAACTAAACTACAACAACTGTTTGTTTTTGTTTTGATTTGTGTTGGGGTTTGTTTATTTTTTGTTTTTTGTTTTTTGTTTGTTTTGTTGTTGGTTTTTTTTTTTTTTTTGCTTTTGTTTCTTGTTGTTGTTTTTTGTTTGATTTTGTTTTTGTTTTTGTTTTTTGTTTTGTTTTTTTCGTTGTGTAGGGGGTTAATTTGGGGAATTTATTTTCTTTTTCTTTTGGCAAGTGTATAATGCAAATATAAGCTTTATCGAGAAACTAATTTATTCATTATACTTTTTAGCCAAATAGCAAAATTTTTCCATCACCTCATAAAATGCAACCAGGAAGTTTATTCGATTCCAATATTCGTCACCCCCCCCCCCCCCCAAGAAATAAAAAAAGAAAACAATTGTTTCAAAATTGGCCAGATAACTCATTGATTAATGTGTTTAATCAGACTCGCCCCTGAGTGAAACTGAATGAGGTGATTGTAAGCGCCTATCTCAGTTACTAGCTTCTCTGGTTTTGAGAGCATTGTAACCATCAAACTCAAAATCACATGACGAGACACAAACCATGAGCTCTAAAATCTGAACGGTTGTCACTCCTTCATGTTGCGTTGCGAGTAACTACATTTCATCAAAAAAAATGTTTTCTTCATTGTGAACGCATGTTCTCGATTTGATGGATTATCGGGTATTTAGTTTTTGTTTTAGGTGATCACAAACTAAGTACTTTGACGGTGTGCTCTTGGAATCTACATCTGTTCCCTATTTGAACCAATTCCCCTTTGTCTCACATTTTCTTTTGTGCTTTAATTGTAATTCTAGAACTTTTTACTATCCCATTTTCTTCCTTTTTACTGGCACTTATATGACCTTAATGTGTTGCAAGCGCCGTAAAACCCTTAAAAACAAAACAACAAAACAAGCTTACTCCCACTAAAAAAAAAAGAAAAGAAATTAATCGAAGTCTGAGTCTTATCTCTAATAAATGAATGTGTCTGACAAAAGAGACCCATGTCCTCGTCACCAAGATGACCTAAGAAGAACGCCCAAACCGCAAGGATCTCTTCTCGCCCCCCTCCCACACCAAAGGTCATCGGGTCAATGTCAGAACTTGAACTTCTTGATCTTTAGCCTACCCGAAAATATTTTTGAGTAAAAGAAATCTGTAAGATGAAAATAAGAATTGATAGTCTAGTGGTGGGATTCCAATTTTTGTTAGGAAAAGAGAACGGTGTATATTTGTATTGAGCGACGTGTAGGCTACATATATCTACGTGGTATGAGTCATTCATTATCATAGCATACTCTTAATGATTTAGATTTTTCTGGTTGGTTAAATGATTGTTCTGTTTTTAACGACATAAAACCAAATTATGTCTTAATATCAAATTTTATGTATTTTATCTCTCTCTCTTTCTCTCTCTCTCTCTCTCTCTCTCTCTCTCTCTCTCTCTATCTATCTATCTATCTATCTATCTCTCTCTCTCTCTTTATCTCCCTCCCCCTCTCTCCTATCTATCTATCTACCTATCTATCTATCTATCTATCTATCTATCTATCTATCTATCTATCTGTCTGTCTGTCTATCTATCTATCTGATGTGTTTTTATCTTTCTCTCGATTTCTTTCTTCCTTTCCTTTCTTTTCTCTCTCTCCTTTCTATCTAATCGTGCCAGCTAGTTAGCTAACTCTTTCATCCTCTGTTGGAAAGATCTCTCTCCATCTCTCTCTCTCTCTCTCTCTCTCTTCTCCATCTCTCTCTCTCTCTCTCTCTCTCTCTCCTCTCTCTCTCTCTCTCTCTCTCTCTCTCTCTCTCTCCTCTCCCCATCCTCTCGCTTTCTCTTTCTGCCCCCCCCCCCCCCCTCCCCCTCTCTCTCTCTCTCTCTCTCTCTCTCTCTCTCTCTCTCTCTCTCTCTTTCTTTATCTCCCTCCCCCCTCTCTCCTATCTATCTACCTACCTATCTATCTATATATATGTCTGTCTATCTATCTATCTGATGTCTTTCTATCTTTCTCTCGATTTCTTTCTTCCTTTCCTTTCTTTTCTCTCTCTCCTTTCTATCTCATCGTGCCCAGCTAGTTAGCTAACTCTTTCATCCTCTGTTGGAAAGATCTCTCTCTCTCTCTCTCTCTCTCTCTCTCTCTCTCTCTCTCTCTCTCTCTCTCTCTGTCTAATTCACCTGTAACTTCTAATAATTGTTTATTTCCATATATTTATATTTCCTTTGTATGTAAATCTTGCCGCTTTGTTCATTTCACATCCATGTCTTGTAAAACCCCAGAACCCATACATAATCTCACAGGTGCATATTTTGTAGTATTATATATTTTATCCTAACGTTTCGGAACACCCCTGAGTGGACCGCTGTCGGACATTCAAGACTCTCCTTGCATGTGTTTTCATCCAATTGGCGATGCATCAATTTAGACATATTATTATGCTCAACGAAACTGTCTAGATACCACTGAAATTAAATGAAACATCCACACTTGTCAGCCAAAGAAAGATGGCTTCTCAATCTTATGGGTTTATAAA
Source organism: Berghia stephanieae (assembly GCF_034508935.2). Classification (NCBI taxonomy): domain Eukaryota; kingdom Metazoa; phylum Mollusca; class Gastropoda; order Nudibranchia; family Aeolidiidae; genus Berghia; species Berghia stephanieae. The sequence continues at coordinate 6,883,607 of NC_088360.1, read as the reverse complement.
AAAAGAAAAGAAAAGAAAGTAATTAAAAAATACAGAGACATAAATAGGGCGAAGACGGTGTCCCTCTCTTGGCCTTTCGTTTCTACGATTTCCTAAATGGCATATCAAAATGTAAAGAATCAAAGGAACTATTTTCTACGTTATGTTTTGCTTACTTCAAATCTCCCACTCCCTTTCATAAGGGACTAGCATTAACCCGTTGACGGCAAATCTGAGTTTCTTTTAGATCATTTCTTAAAATTGATTATTTCTATGGTTATAAATGCAAACGTAATCGTTTTCGCCAAGAAAGTAGTAATACCTCGGCGTTAATGAATGAAGTCCGATCCACATCGCTATAGCTTGATCTTTTATATAATGCAATACAATATCCACTAAACGTGATCAAAGAGTTTTACAAACGGTCCTAAGCCAACAGCAACACACAACATGTAGGACGAAACATGACGCCTGTGTTTTACCATTTTGTTCGGTCAGAGACAACACTGTTAACGGCCATGTACTCATTTTACTCTTGAGTACAGTGAGAGAATGTGAGTAAAGAGTCTTTTCCAAGGATTCAATTATGCGTCGCTAGGGACTCGAACCCAGGACCTTCTCCGATCCGAAGGCGAATGTCATACCACTAGAACAGATAGCGGCACTGTTTACTGCTTTCTTGGTCAATACGATGATGTACGGTGTCGGGTCAGAGTAAAGTTTAACCTCGCTTGTAACGAATTGATAGTTAAGGTGAACTTGTTCTTGGTTTAAAAACCGCAATGAGAAACGGAAGCAAGGTGGGTCTAATTTACTTTGGGGTTATGTCATTTGTAACCTACATTGTACTAGAGTGTGGACGGAAGAACAAAGAAGAAATTAAAAATGACTTTTGAGTCATTGATATGGAGAAAAGAAGTCCCTTTACATCTTTATAACTATACAAGTGTCAAATCAACCAAATGCAATCTACACCATTATACATCATCATCGTTGCCGTTATCATCATCATCATCATCATCATCATCATCATCATCATCGTTTTCTTCTTCTTCTTCTTCTTCTTCTTCTTCTTCTTCTTCTTCTTCTACTACTTCTTCGTCTTCTTCTTCTTCTTCTTCGCCGCCGTCGTCATAATCAACATCACCATCGTCATCTTTCATCCAATTCTTCCTCTTTTCCTCCGTCTCCCCCCCCCCCCCCCCCCCCCCCCCCCCCCCCCCCCCCCCTTCTCCTCTTCTTCGTATCATTATGAAAGGTTTCTACCTTTATGCATATAAGTTCAACGCCTTAGCAAAAATCACAATAATCCCCTTGAAACATTTCGATCATTCTTTTTGAATGAAATGCTTCGCTTTGCTCTAAATAAAACATCTGGTACATTCAACACTCCTACACTCAACAAAATAAACCGTTTTGTTTTTTGGGGGTTTTGTTTATTCTCTTTGACCAAAAAGTATTAATTTCAAATGTCTATTGACTAAACTGACCCTTTCCTGGATACAAAATCTCAAACCTGATAATTTTAAAGTGATGTCGATTTTGAGACATTTCAACAGGTTGGTGGTCATCATAATTTATCAATATATGAAGTTTGAAATTTTCTGGCCAAAGTGATAAAATGCGTTTCGTTAATGTATGGCAAAATTAGCCACATTGCTATCATAATATGACAGGCAAATTATCGTGTTGATGAGCCTGTCAAATGACACGGAGATCTTGTCGCAGATTGAGTTGCCATGTTGTGCCATTGCCCGACATAAATGCCAGATTAAAGACTCTGGGTGGTAACTCAGAGGGAACACTAACAACCTTGTGTCTTAATCTGCCGTACTCTGAAAAAACAACACATTTAAAATTTTTGCCAGAAAACTCGTCCTTCAAATATCGATCGATTAAAATGACCCTTATCTTGTCAAAAACTCTCAAACCTGGGACTTCGAGGAAGTCCGAGGTTGGAGAGATTTAGCAAGTCCAGGGTCATTTTGATTGATTGATATTTGAAGGACGAGTTTTCTGGCCAAAATTCTAAATTACATTTTTTTTTCCAAAGTACGGCAGTTAGTATTTCCTGCACAAATAGGGGATTTATTTATGACCTGCATGTTACATTATCAGATAATTTGTGTTGGGTTCTTGTTGCACATAAATGAGACAGGCCAGTTGGGCTAAGAGACAAGCTGTAAAGATGTGTTAGCTATGCCTTTAAATTTGAATGCTTTTTCTTCTTTGTCCCTTTCTTTGCTGGTTATTGCTAATCCAGATTTCTTGCAAATAACCCATTTGAGGAGAGATGCAATGATGATAAAAGTGAGCTTTTACATAGAGTGATATACAATTAAATGTGTTCAAGGCGATTTACAAGGCGCCATGAACATGTTGCTGCTTGAAGCTCGATGAAATCACTAACAATAGGAAATTGAATGGAAAATTCAATTGGTTTTCTATTTTCGAAACTAAACAGGCATATCTATTTAAGTTATATTTTCTTTGATTATCGTAATCTGTTTAAAAAATCGAAGCTTCCGTTCGATTTCCTATCGTCATATATATATATGGCATCCTAAGCCATCACAACGCCACCATGTGGGACGAACGGTAACGTCTGAAAGCGCCTGAAATGCACTATTACATTTTTATTTTCGACAGACAACTGTATTTCCAGCCAGTTACAAATTCTACACTAATAATTTCATGAATATGGACTCTCCGCTGCACACAATTGGAACATGAACCAGTTACTCTCAGCCAATGAGCCGACTATCTTACTTAGCGATACTTAACGATGATTTCCAGCACAGATTCTTATAGATCCAATTCGCTGGACTCCAGTTTTCATACGACCAGTGTTGGTTTTTTGTCTGTAGTCATAAGATAAGTATGTCTTGCTCCTTGTAGTATTTTTCAAGTCTATTTTAAAACGAATTAAACTTTTTTGCGCATATTATTTCATCAGGAAATCTATTCCACAGTTGAACAACTCACATTGAAATTATACTTTCTAATATCTATCTTTTCCCTTCGTGGACAAAGCTTTCTACTGTTTCCCCCATTTTATCACATCTGGGTAGAATTTTAGACCATATTTTCACAAAATTTCCAGCTTCCCTGTGTCCTAATTCCTACAGTATTTTGTATACTTCTATTATATCACCTCAGACTATCCTGTGCTCAACGTTGGTAATTTCGTTTCCGTAATTTGTCTTCGTCAGGAATTTGTTTCGTCACACTTCTCCATATCAGTTCATTGTGTTGTATCATACCACTGGAACTCAAAGACAACCAAGTGGCATCTCGATTCTTTATCTTGAGTATTAAAATGTTTGGGTTTTTTTTTGTTTGTTTGTTTTTTGTTTTTTTTTTTTTTTGTTTTTTTTTTTTTGTTTTTTCTTTCTTCTGATCTAAATCTGAACATTGCACGGTGACATAGTCCCCTCTGTCAAGTAAGTGTATTCTTTCTGCCTATAGTTTAAAATCGGAGATTTCTTGACTCCAATAGAAGTCTCAGTTTTGACACACTTTGGAAAGGTGGTTTTCATCGTTATCAATATGAATCAAAAGTTTTCTTTAAGGATATATCGCCATTGTTCGGCAGTAGTTTGAGACAGGGTAAATTGAACTTTTGACGAATACGTTTTTAATTGATATATTTTTTATTATCGTCGTCGTCATCGTCGTCATCGTCGTCATCATCATCGTCATCATCATCATCATCATCATCATCATCAAGTTGTGTTTTTATTTCACAATTAAAGGAGAATGTTACATAGCACAATTTAAAATGAAATTACATACGAAAATGTGTCGTGTGGGCGTTGAGGAGAGGGGAAAGTGGTGTGAGTGAGGGAAGGATGGCTACAACTGAAAGGAAATTAAGACTCAGGGATAGGTAGGCAGATAGTACTGTAAAGAAGGTACCTACAACCAACTGCGCGTTAAACATCAATTCCAAGTACATTACATAGCTGTTGATGTTAACGACGCTGTTGGAAAACGTGTCACTGTGTGTCAGGAATGGCCGTAACGGGACAAGCTGCTAACTACGATTAAAACCACTTTTTATGGCCCTTTCTTTCAATGTTGTTTTTTTCAAGTAGTAGATAGATTAAGTTAATGTTTTACTAGTTATGACTTCTGGCTATTAGCCTATCTCTCTCTACCTTTATTTACAATAATTTACATGAATGACCGTTCCAGGCGCGTGGATCCTTTATGCCACCTGTTTTTACCTGGTGGCCTCTAAAGTCGCTTTAGTTTTTCTTACTCTCACTATCATCATCGTTATCATCATCTTCGTTTTCATCTTCTTACTTCTTACCCCAGTTTCTTACCTCATGTCTTCTTTTCGTGTTGATGGATGGTTTCGCCGGCCTCATAGGGAGGGACGAGAATTAATTTCCTGTCATCCATTAATCGTCCGTAAGACTGTCGTTACTTGGAGTAGGAAGGGGACACAACTGAGAATCCGCCCTCGATTAGATTTTGTCCCAATGATTTTGCCCAAGATTATCTCCCTCGTCAGTCAGTCAGTCATCAGTGTTGAGCAAGCGAGATCTCGCATGCTTTAGGTTCTGCTCAGTTGATGGATTTTGGGATTTAATACAACATGCATCATTTCTTTTTCTTTTCTTTTTTCTTCGTATTTTTGCTTGTTTTTTTGTTTTTTTTTTGGTTTTTCGGTGGTTTTTAGAAAAGTATTTATTCTTTTGCGGTAGATATATCTCTAAATTGTTGTATTACGCGAAGGAATGTATAAACTGCGCACAAAGTATAAGATGAAGCTATTCGTCTAGCGAGGATATGTTGAAGAAAAAATAAAAAAATAAAAATTATCGAAAAAAGAGCTACGAAATTTGACATGAAAGAGAAGGACTCAACGCACTATGTCAAATGATTAATTACAAATTCTGTCAAAGTGAGCAGTCTCATTCTGGCACAAGGACTGAAAACCACATGAAAGGTGATGTCCCCACATGAAAGGTGATGTCCGAAGTGGGATAGAAGATACGGCCGGAGTTGACATCCCCACCTCCACCCCTTTTCTTCCCGCTCCACAACGCGAGGTCAAGGGTTTACGTTCACCGGAGCTGTAACAACAAACCACAATTATATGACTCAGAGAATGAAAGAAAGAAGGATAAAGCAACCATGTTATCAAAGGATAAAACGTTGACATAATACAGTCAAGAGTAACTTTCTAGGTCGCGGTCTATCTTCAAATTGCGACTGGCCGCTTCTAAACGGTTTTATAGATAGTTCGAAGATGACGTCACTCAGGCCTTTGTTATTGTTTTTGCCATCCGCGTTTGTGAGTTGTTCTCAGTAAACTGTATTAACCAGACTATAAAAGTTCATGGTTACACAGAGTTTGTGTGTTGGTCCGTTATACTTCCGGATGGCAATGTTGTGAACTCCTTGGCCAAGCGCATTCTATCTATTCAGGGTTGATTAAGATGCGGATAATTTGAATTTGTAGACAAAAATATTAGACTTGGGTTAAGTTTACGTGAATTGTTGAGGTCGATGAATATAGTTTGCTAACGCGATAGAAGATAGAACCTCACCCTTCTTGCCATTTTAATTGTAAAACTACTGTTAGCGTCTTGCTCGCGCCGACTTAATACCGGTTTCATAGAATGGGTCACAAGTAAAAGACAAATTATCGTAACACTCGCGAATAGAAACATGGTCAGTGTAGTTTGGGTAGATATTGAAATTATGTCGTAGGTGTGGGCTTTTGTGGTTAGCAAAGCAAGACTTTTATTGTATTCAATTGAGAATGAGATGACGATTAGTCATTCAGCTCGAGAAAGGCTCGACAACTTTAGAATTAAAAAAAAAAACAACTTTGAGCATTGGTATAGCGCAATTTCCACTAAACGTGCTCAAAGCGTTTTGCAAGAGTTCCATAGCCGTCTGCAACACTAAACATGTAGGACCAGACATGACGCCTGTAAGGCGATATGATCATTCTCCCAACAGAGACAACGCTGTTTACGACCAGGTACTCATTTTACACCCGACTACGGAGAGAGAATGTGAGTAAAGAGCCTTTTCCAATGAGTCCACTCAGAGGCGGATTCAAACGACGGGGCTTCCGGTCCATAGGGGAGTGTCATACCACAAGACAACTACACACAAAAATGTCCCAATTAAAGTTAAAATAATGGTCATGATCTAGTCATATTGTTCTTTACACATGATTATGAGTCGAGGCTCGTAGACTTCAATGAATGCTCGTCCATGCGGTCATAAGGGCTAACTAACCCAATGTATTTCAGTAAAGAAAAATTGTACTTGCATCAACCAGAGCTTAACACCTGGCTGGCCAAGATGACTCTCTCTCTCTCTCACTCTCTCTCTCTCTCTCTCTCTCTCTCTCTCTCTCTCTCTCTCTCTCCTATCCTGTCTGTGATCATTCGATGAAAGGGGAATAGTTAAATATATTATCCGTTTGTTTGTTTCATTTTTTTCTTTTTTTTTTTTTTTTTTTTTTTTTTTTTTTTTTTTTTGTTCTTTGTTGTTGATTTTTTAAAGTTTGGGATTTGTTAATTTTGTTTTTGTTTTTTTCTTTTTGTTTTTTTTAATGTTTTCTTTTTTTTTTTTTTTTATGTTTCTTTTTTTTTTTTTCTTCTATTTTTTTTTTTTTTTTTTTTTTTCTATTTTTTTTTTCTTTTTTTTCTTTTTTTTTGATAGTGAGAAAGACGTTTTAACTCTTTAAACTTCTCTCATAAAGAGGGCTCGATGTCTCTATTTCTTCTCCCTCCCTCTCTCTCTCTCTCTCTCTCTCTCTCTCTCTCTCTGCCTCTCTCTCTCTCTCTGCCTCTCTCTCTCTCTCTGCCTCTCTCTCTCTGCCTCTCTCTCTCTCTCTCCGTCCCTCTCTCTCTCTCTCTCTCTCTCTCTCTCTGTGCCTTGTGGTGGTGGGGTGAGAGGTGTGTGTTTGTGTGTGTGTGTGTGTGTGTGTGTGTTACTGCCTCCCACAGATGCACCATGAGCAATGCGCATTACAGCAATTCATTTTATGTTTCATCAGCAAAGTCAATCGATAAAATCAATTTATGAAGAAAAGTATATAGTATGTACAAACATTATATATGATTCAATTTTAATCTAATTCGCCGTCAACGTAAAGACAATATCGATGAAATTAATGTGAGGATTAGTAGCGTGACAGACTACGTACAGTGTCCACCCCCTCGTCTTGGGTTTAGTCCACACCTTTCAGCTAATGATACCATTAAGAAGACATTCTGAAATTTATAATCTACGGTTTTCGTTTTTCATAGATCCATGCTTTTTACTTTGTCGTTGATTCACTGTCTTTCTTTCATCTCATAATATTATTCTATTTCACCTTGTTCTAGGTCACATCTGGACACTAGACATCTCACCACCGCCACCAGCCCATTCCCCCACCGCTCCTTGATCTTTCCTTCACGCTAGTCTCTCTCTCTCTCTCTCTCTCTCTCTCTCTCTCTCTCTCTCTCTCTCTCTCTCTCTCTCTCTCTCTCTCTCTCTCTCTCCCTCTCTCTCTCATTTAGTAATCGGATGCAATAAAAAGTAGATAAATGAAACCCATTTTTTCTCTCCTTTACTTGGTTTAGATTGGCACCGATTTCACATGTCATGACCGTCGTAGTAACACGGTTTCGAAAATTTTAAGTATAAATTGATTAATCAAACCAGGTCTTATGAATCGACCATTCAGCTTTTGAATTGTCTGAACATGAGTACATAGGACTAATGAGCATGTTAAGTAGATGACTTCCGCTCTTGCCTTCACCGCAATGGTAATTAATCAACCTTAACTGACCGTCTCTTATTTTCTTCTCCTTTCATTCAGAACTCCCACACCGTGTCGAGACGTGTGACAGAGACGAAGAGGGCGCCCCGAAAATCGAGATCCAAGTCTGACGTCACGACTCACGTGACCTCAACGACCAATGGTGTGCCTCGTATTCTTACCAAATGTCCGACAACCATCGTGTCTCATCCTCCGACATCCACAGAATTGGTGTCTACAAATTTTAAAGATGATTCTGTACCTGAAGGGGCTGTCCTTAAGGATGTGATCGCCCCGCCCCTCACATCTTCCATAAACAATACTGGTGTACTCGTGTCAGCTAACACCATTCAAAATCATAATATAAACAACAGCGGAACGTTCAACACTGTCCCATTTTCTACGGAATCTCCTGTTGTTGTTATCCATTCAAGTGCCCCACTGCCACATCACCAACAACAGCAGCATCAACAACAGCAGCAGCAGCCGCCGCAACAACATCA
>NC_088360.1:6827842-6867842 GCF_034508935.2 Berghia stephanieae | reverse complement strand
ATCATCATCATCATCATCATCATCATCATCATCATCATCATCACCATCATCACCATCATCATCATCACCACCATCATCATCATCATCATCATATCATCATCATCATCATCATCATCATCATCATCATCATCATCATCATCACATCATCATCATCATCATCATCATCATCATCATATCATCATCATCATCATCATCTCTCTCATCATCATCATCATCACATCATCATCATCATCACATCATCATCATCATCATCATCATCATCATCATCATCATCATCATCATCATCATCATCATCATCATCATCATCATCATCATCATCATCATCATCATCATCATCATCATCATCATCATCATCATCATCATCATCATCATCATCATCATCATCATCATCATCATCATCATCATCATCATCATCATCATCATCACCATCATCATCACCATCATCATCATCATCATCATCATCATCATCATCATCATCACCATCATCATCATCATAATCATCATCATCATCATCACCATCATCATCATCATCATCATCATCATCATCATCATCATCATCATCATCACCATCATCATCACCATCATCATCATCATCATCATCATCATCATCATCATCATCATCATCATCATCATCATCATCATCATCATCATCATCATCATCACCATCATCATCATCATAATCATCATCATCATCATCATCACCATCATCATCATCATCATCATCATCATCATCATCATCATCATCACCATCATCATCACCATCATCATCATCATCATCATCATCATCATCATCATCACCATCATCATCATCATCATCATCATCATCATCAATACAGGAGCCATCAACATCATCAATGTCATCATCTACAAAAACCCCACCACTAGCACAACCACTACAACTAACATAAATTTCATCACCACAGCTTTACCGCATCCAATGCCTACCACATTCATCACAACCATTACCGCATTGTTTTGTTTCCATATCAGTCTGTTATCATGCTGGTGTTCCGAGAGGAAAGGCCAATGGAGGAGGAGAGAAGGGCCTGGGAGTTTTGGCATAGTAGACAGCACAGTTACAAACAACGCATTCTGGATATAGGTAAATATGACATCGTTATTATCCTCATTGTCAGCCACTTTCATTTTATGACATAAGACTTCAATATCATAGACAAAACTACAGTTTCCACCAAACAGTTAACTGCCATACTACTCTGGAAAGATACGAATTTAAAAATCGTCCTTGAGAATTTTGTTTGTTTTTGTTGTTGTTGTTTGTTTGTTTGTTTGTTTGTTTGTTATTGTTTTTTTGTGTTTTTTTTTGTTTTGTTTTTTTTTTTGTTTGTTTGGTTGTTTTTTTTTGTTTTTTGTTGTTTTTTTTTGTTGTTTTTTTTTTGTTTTTTTTTTTTTTTTTTTTTTTTTTTTTTTTTTTTTTTTGGGGGGGGGGGTCCGAGATTAGGGTCATTTAAATCGATCGATATTTGAAGGATGAGTTTTCTGGCCAAGTTCGTAAAGTCTTTTCTTTCCAGAGTACGGCAGTTAACTGGTTAATGAAGACCATTCCTTGATTTCTTAGTCTTTATTTTTAGTCATTTTGTTTAGAATAAATGCCTAAATCAATTTCCTTTAATTTCGGTTTAACCGGTTTTATATTATTATTTTTCTCCCAAAGACACGAAGAATTGCCAGGGTGTTGGACCTCAGAACATTGAGGAGATCGCTTTCAACGCTGTTTCCGTCAAATGGAACCCACACGAGGGGCCAGTCAGGGTAAGGACCAGCTCACGACCATAGTAATTTTGATATATTTAATTTGAGAATTATACTAAACCAGGCTCCAATCCAAAGGGAAAGATCAATTTGTCACTGTTCATTTTTACAAAACGGAGCCCGGATAAACTTCGGATCCACGGGGCAACGTGGGGATACGTTTTATTCATTGAAAATAGAAAAGAACGTTTCATTATTAAAAAATCATTTTGGACTCGAAGTAAAATTGTCACGCTTTAAGGTCATGAGGTAGGAGCTGGCCATAACATGAGCATTTTACAATAATCAAGAGCAATACTAGCAGATATCAACTTATTTTCTTTCTTCTTAGTATGGCGATGGGCGCTGTCTTGTAAGACGCAGATTCAAATCCCTTTGCTTTCAATTTCATTTTTCCTGGCACTTTTTTTTTCCATACATTGTTTTAATTCATCCATTTCAACCTGCAGGTAAACATAGCTGTCCATTGCTTGAGTACAGACTTCAGCAACCAGAAAGGGGTGAAGGGGATTCCCCTCCACGTCCAGATCGACACATACGAGCATAGTCTGACAGGATGTCAAGTCGTACATCGAGGATTTTGTCAGATCAAAGCGTTTTGCGACAAGGTTGGTACTCATTCGTCTACTTATTTGCTCACGTCAATCTCTCTCTCTCTCTCTCTCTCTCTCTCTCTCTCTCTCTCTCTCTCTCTCTCTCTCTCTCTCTCTCTCTCTCTCGCTCTCTATCTATCTATCTATCTATCTACTTTCCTATCTATCTATCTATCTATCTATCTATCTATCTATCATCCTATCTATCATCATCATCTATCTCATCTCTCCATATACGTCCAAACCATTGTTCTGCACATCACCATATTTCATAACTAATCGCTTACACATTTTAAGAAAATATCTATTTTTCTTCCAGACCAACCGTCGATTCCCTAAATTACGTAATCGCATATACCACCAGAAGCATATCGAATTTAAAGCAGGAAAATGCGAACAACATGATATAACTTTTCAGTTTTTCCTTTTTATTCGTGAGTAAAGTAGACGCCTTTCTAGGCACATCATATCAAGATTGTATTGTAAATATTATTGATGATAATTTATAGGGTGCTGAGCGTAAAACAAGAGATGAAGAACGGAGGAGAGCTGCCAAAGTCAAACCTAATGACACCACCAACCCAGTCATAGCAGTACAACAACCAACCAACAAAAGTAAGTATATAATCAAGATTATTGACACAATGTAAACGATGTGATCCAAATAGCTCAGGGAAGCACCGGGTAGCTCAATTCGCATGCAAATGGACCTGATTCATATTTGCACATTAAAAAAAAAATATCTCTAATCAGTAATACTGCCAGCGTCCAACCAAAAAGGGTGACACGTAGTTTTGCTTTCCGTTTAACACTATAGAAAGCGAGATAAACCGTAGCCATCGTTACATATAGCCTGACACAAGAACCCTCTAGGACCGGCAGTTTGATGTCATTTTTAGGTTTGTGTAGCGTCCAGTGAGTTGTCGTTAGTAGAGCTCAAGGAAACAAGTTATTTCATTGGTTGAACCATTGAATACAACTCGCGATTTGTTTTCTTTTGTGGCAAAAGACTGGCATTTTGACGTCATTTTTTGGTCAGTGTCGGGCTATAACTTTACGGATAAACACGGGCTGCAGCAGGGAGAGAGGGCGTTATTTTTATTTTCAGGCCTTGGTGGCCGAATGATAATGATACGATGTTTCGTCTTGTAACAATGCTCAATTGTTGTGGTTTGTATGGCAGGCAATGATGACATTTTGTCTTTGGTTAAGTACTGATACACGTCTAATCCGACTGCTTTTGTGAATGAGAAACACAGGAGTGCTAGAACGCAGAAAATGTCGCCAATTGTATCGGATGGAATTGTAGTACCTCTATAGTAGCTTGGTGGGAAGTCTTTTTTTATTTAAAACAAAAAGTTATTTAAGCTATTTATTAATAAATGAAAAAAGTTTTAAGCCTAGATAGAAATGCTTTTTAAAAATTCCGGGTATGTTTTTTTTTTTTAAATTGATTATTTGTTGTTGTTGTTGCTATTTGTTTTGTTGTTGTTTTGTCTAATTCTTGGATTATTTTTTTAACCATCCCAGGTCGCAAGAAGACAGAAGACGTCTTTCACGAGCCATGTGACAAATCCGAGTTTTACTCCATGGCCGACATTCTCACGCCACCCGTATTTTTCAACCCTACGCAAGACAACTCGGAATATGTTCACAAAGTGAGTATAATTACCAAAAGCAGCCATCCACATTCGGGAGCATCATAGACATCTTGTTTTAGAATATACCATTGATTTGAGAGGTCAGTTTATTAAGTGAAATAAGGAAAGGTAGCTGTGTGTGTGTATATATATATATATATATATATATATATATATATATATATATATATATATATTTTATATATATATATATATATATATATATATATAAGATGGTCACATTTTAAAATGTTACGTTTGTACTACTTATTAATAAATTATTTTGTTAATTTGCTTGGGGGTTTTTTTTTCAAACCACACTACGTATCTCTCCAACTCCAACATTTAGCGTTTAAAATGTGTTTGATTACAATGAGGCTATCCGAGATAAATATCTGGAAACTATTCCAGTTGAATGATAAGAAGCACAAATATGTAGTTTGATTGTTTCTGTTGGTTTTTGTATTTGTTGTTATTATTTTGATTTTGATTTTGTTTTATTATTTGTTCTTTGTTCTGATTTTGTTATGTTGGTTTTGATGGGGGTTTTTTGGTTTTGTTTTGTTTTTTGTGGGGGGTTTTGTTGTTGTTTGTTGTTTGTTTCGTTTTTTTTTTTTTAATTTTTGTTTTTGTTTTTGTTTTGTTTTTTTTTTTTTGTTTTTTTGTTTTTTTTTTTTTTTTTTTTTTTTTTTTTTTTTTTTTTTTTTTTGGGGGGGGGGGGGGGGGGGGTTAACGACTATGAAACGATATTTGGTTATTTGGGATAGTATAAGTTTTCAAATTTTCTTTGGAAAAAACAGACAATTGATGATCATTGTTTTGTTGCCATTTTCTTCTCACAGTCCCTTGTCGTTGGGGTAGTGCCCGCCCAAGAGGATGAAATCTCTAGGTAAGAATTTAATCAAACAATACATTGCACTGGTGTCGTTTAGTTTCATACCAAAAAAATCTGAGCTGATGAAGAGTTTTGATCTGAAATGGTATTGTTGCATATTGTTTTTATAATAGGTGTGTTAGAAATATGCGCTTTTTAAAATGTTATTTTTACTACTATGGGTATTAATTTCCAGCATCAGGTAGCAGCTTTATTTAAATTCAAATTTTACAAACCGTTTTTGTTGTTTGTTTTTTCAGTTTCATCACAACTAATTTTTGTTTACTTAATAATTTTTTAAACCGATGAAAATATGGTTTTACTTCCACACGAAACTGATTTTAAAGAATTTTATCATTATTTTTGTAAAAGTTTATTTTGTAGACTTTTATCGCGAAATTATGTTTTTTTTCAAAGTACTGTATATATAATATTGTACATAAATAAGACTCATGATTCAAAAATATGATTGAAGGCTAAAATGGAGTGAATAAAAGATAGAAACTCATCATGTCTCCACTTTCAGTCTTCCAAACTGCGTTGAGCTTCCAGACAGTTGTGATGATTTGTTTTGTAGTCCAGCAAAACGACCACGACGAGATTCCAATGGAAGTCAACAGAATTTCCCTAAAGGTAACAAATACATCAATGCTTTCCCCTTTTGATGCACTTTAACCTCTGGGTTAAGTCAATATAAAATGTCTATTTTTGCGACACATATGATACTTCTCTCTTTCATTAAAAAGTGAATCTTGTTTGTAGTACACTATTTTTTCTTAATTATTTTTTTTTCTTTTGCTTTGTCTATATTTTATATATAGTTTATATTGCTTTCCCCTTTTGATGCACTTTAACCTCTGGGTTAAGTCAATATAAAATGTCTATTTTTGTGACAAATATGATACTTTTCTCTTCAATTACAAAGTGAATCTTGTTTGTACTCTTTCTATTTTTTTTTTATTTATTTTTTTTTCTTTTGATTTGCCTATATTTTATATATAGTTTTAAAAATACAACAACAAAAAACAAACAAAAATTGCAAGTGATACCTGTCGTCTCATGCGTTAAAATCGTTTTAAATAATGAATGAGAATGTCTGTGTCTCCTTCGCAGTTAAATATAAGAATATCTTGATATCGAAAAGGGAAACTATACACAAATCCCGACATTAACTAATATTTCAGAAATAATGCACATAGCTCATACCAAAAAATAAATAAATAAATACAAAAATAAACTGCTCATACAAAAGGAAAAATAATAAAATACACTATGTAGTTTTAGCTTCTTAGTCAAGTAGATGTAGATGCTTTTCTTGGTATTTTAGTATTTAAATTTAAATACCTTGTGTAATCCGTAGTATTGATAAAAAATATTTTTTACAACAAATATTCATTTTGGTTCAATATTTTTTACAGTCCACTGTTTTTTGTAGCTTTGAATTCACAAGGAGTTCGTGGACTTAGTTCTAATTCTATTAATACATTCCCAATTTTTGTACATTTTCAGTGTTACTGTATGTCAGAGAAAGACATGAGACGGCCTACACCGCCCTCATGCTTGAGGTCCCCACCCTGTATGGACTCCTGAAATCAGTAAGTTGCAAAATCCAGTAGAACACACTTATAATGACACAGTGGAAATGAATTGGTGGAAATTTCACGCATGTCTTTGACACCCTTAAATAAAAAAACTACTCATTTCTATGCCTTGCTGTCAATCTTTGACTTCTTTCAATAAAAATAGAAATTCGGAATGAAACATTGACCGACAAAAGTTGAACTTGAATAGTTTCGTGTATGGCTATCAATTTTCATTTTAACACCACCATCTAATCTTATCATAATAATACAGGAATAAAGGACTTATTCTACAAATGTCTTAAACAGAAGCACATGACAATATAGTCTGAAAAAGGATGGTATTAAACATGGCCATTAATCGTGTTTATTTTTCTTCCAACAGATAGAAGAAAAATATTCCATCCAACCATCGAAAATGAAAAACGTGTACAAGAAATCAAAGAAAGGGTAAGTTAACCAGAAGCAGAGCAAAAATAATAATTAATAATAATAATAATAATAATAATAATAATAATAATAATAATAATAATAATAATAATAATAATAATAATAATAATAATAATAATAATAATAATAATAATATGCTTTATTGATTTTAAAAAAATGGCATGCCTAAAAATGTATAAACACAAAAGTTGAGAATCTATGGCGACAATGTATATATATATATATATATATATATATATATATATATATATATATATATATATATTATATATATATATATATATATATATATATATATTATATATATATATATATATATATATTATATGCAAATGCACAAAATGTAAAAATATACAACCAAGAACCAATAGCAACACTTTATATATTAATTTGATATATTGAGATAGGTCATACCTCGGGCCTTTAGTCCGAACGAATAATGAATGAAAGAATAAATGAATTAATAAAGCAATTAATTAATAAAGTAATTGATTAATTACACTGACCCCAATCAAACCGGGCTGATTTTTTAGAAGAACATTTTTTCCTATTTGCTCATATTCCTTTGCTATGCCTCTCTGTATATGTTTATTTTTATTTTGTTGTTGTTTTGAAAATCTACCTTCTTACATAATTATTTATTTTTTATTTATCAATTTCATTCATTAGAATCCTTGTGAAACTGGATGACAACATTATTCGTCACTACTCCAACGAGTCAACCTTCATCATAGAGATAAATCAATTGAATGAGGAAAAGGATCAGGAAATCATTCTTATCGAAATCGACCCTGTCGCTGTTTGACACAAGCCTGGACTTTTATTTTCACCAACATGCGGAAATGATTAAATCTAAATATACAGAATCAATAAGTGATGAAATATAAACAGTCAGAATGTAAAGATATATAAATAATATATATATATTATATATATATATATATATATATATATATATATATATATATATATATATATCAAGGACAACTATACTCCAGTATAGTAATCCTTGATATATATATATATATATATATATATATATATATATATATATATATATATATATATATATATATATATATTAGAAGGAAAAAATAATAATATAACATTCGGTCACTTGTTTTACACACTCTTACAATATGTGATCAAACGATAGAAGCAAATTTTGAAATCCTTAAATCTGGTTTCACTTCGTTATGAAGCATTTCCTTATTCCTACATATGTACATTATATTAGTGTTGTGGGTTTTTCAAAAATAGCAGCCTGTCTCGACTGGTGATTGAACCTCAGGCCTCCTGATTGTTAGACGTGCGGCTACCTTACAACAATTAGTTCGAGGAAACCGTGTTCGATGTAAAAATTAGTTATAGGAAGGAATGAAATGATAACGAAGAAATAATAAAAAAAGCATGTTGGACATTAGAATGTGTTCCTGGGTGGGGTTCCTGACCTCCCATAATGGGCAGGGAGGCACTTACCTTACTGTGTATTCTACCCCCTTATATCTGTTCTTTGTCTTGGGATGAGATTATATGGTTTTGTCCTGGCCTTGGCCAGATACCCTAGCTGGGAGGGAAACGGTCAAATGTATAGTTAGAATTTTGGGAGATGATATTTTTTGTCTTGTAAATCATGTCCGTTATGCACTCTGCCGTTTTATTAAAGAACACAGTATGTCCTATTTGGTTAACATTGCATATACTGTGTTTTTTTAAACAATGACAGCACTGTAGACATTTGAGTGTATTCCTCTTACTGTTGGTGGGGACCTGTGCTTTTAAGTGATCTCAAACGAAGTACTTTGATAGTGTGCTCTTGGAATCTACATCTATTTCCTATTTGAACCAATTCCCTTTTGTCTTACCTTTTCTTGGATGATTTAATTGTAATTCTAGGAGTTTTTACTGTCCCATTTTCGTTTTACTCATGCTGATATGAATATGACCATAATGTGTTGCTGGGTGGGGATCCTGACCTTCCATAGTGGGCAGGGAGGTACATACTGTGTCTTCTATCCCCTTATATCTGTTTTCCAACATGCTTTCTGTCTTTGTCTCGGAATGAGATTACTTGGTTTTGTCCTGGCGCTGGTGGAGTCCTAGCTGGGAGGGAAACAGTCAAATGCATAGTTATTGTTTTGGGAGATGATATTTTTTTCCTTGTAAATCATCTCTCTGTTATGTATTATTATTATTATTATTATTTTGAATGTATAATGTAGGCATTTGAGTGTGTTCCTCTTTGTTGGATTTTGTGCTTGTGTCCGGATGAGATTTGTAGGTGATTTCAAACTGAGTACATTGGTGGTATGCTCTTGGAATCTACATCTGATCCCTATTTGTTCCCAGTTCCCCTTTGTCTTACTTTTTCTTGGGTGCTTTAATTGTAATTCTAGAACTTTTTACTATCCCATTTTCTTCCTTTTTACTGGCGCTGATATAAGCTAAATGTGTTGCAAGCGCCGTAAAACCCTTAAAAACAAAACATAATGTGTTGCAAGCCTCGTAAAATCTTTAAAAACAAATACAGCAGAATGAGTTTGAGGAAACCACGCTGGAGTGAAAAGACTGATCTCCTGTTTGAATATCTTTCATCAAGCTATCAAGCCTTACGTGAGAAATAACTGAACATCGTTTCCTGGGTGGGGATCCTGACCTCCCATAGCGGGCAGGGAGGTACATACTGTGTCTTCTATCCCCTTATATCTGTTTTCCAACATGCTTTCTGTCTTTGTCTTGGAATGAGATTACTTGGTTTTGTCCTGGCTCTGGCCGGAGTCCTAGCTGTGAGGGAAACAGTCAAATGCATAGTTATTGTTTTGGGAGATGATATTTTTTTCCTTGTAAAGCATCTCTCTGTTATGTATTATTATTTTTATTTTGAATGTATAATGTAAGCATTTGAGTGTATTCCTCTTTGTTGGATTTTGTGCTTGTGTCTGGATGAGACTTGTAGGTGATTTCAAACTAAGTACATTGGTGGTATGCTCTTGGAATCTACATCTGATCCCTATTTGTTCTCAGTTCCCCTTTGTCTTACTTTTTCTTGGGTGCTTTAATTGTAATTCTAGAACTTTTTACTATCCCATTTTCTTCCTTTTTACTGGCGCTGATATAAGCTAAATGTGTTGCAAGCGCCGTAAAACCATTAAAAACAAAACAAACAAAACGAACATCGTTTCCATACTTTATAATTGGCAGGATTTGGTTATGGACATTCAGTGCTGCTATGTGGACTGGATTTTCATTTATTTGTTGTTGTTATAATTATTATCATTATTATTATAATTAATTATCATTATTTTTATCATCATCATCATCATCATCATCACCATCATCATGCTGAATGAGCGTGAACTAAAGATTAGTGTATATAGTATGTATTAGCAATTGAATATGAAGCTCAACCACATTTAATCATTTTTAATGTTCACATTGTGAATAATTTGTGATTATTTTTCTTTATTACAGAACGGAACTAGTCTTGAGAAAACAATGTGAATGATAAAAATATAATGTAACTCATAACATTCAAATACCAAAATGTATGTAATGCTTTTTATTGAAACAATCAAAGATTCCATTACATTTCCATCAGGAGCAATGCATTAGTACCATCTCGATCAAATCAATGAAAAACGTATGTAATAAAATGAATGTAACGAATATCTACTTGCTTTCCTTATTATTATTATATACTCGCATCTACTTAATTAATTGTATAATTATTTTCATTGTCAGGACTGGTAGTCCTACCACAATGAAAGCACCAGGGAGGTAGTCTCATTTTGTAACATACACACCATGATATACTTTATTACTATTACCATTACTTCTTTTCTATTTTATGTGTTTATATATAATTATACAAAATACAAGATGCCCATTGACCAATTTTTTTTATTCTACATTGCACAGTAGAACACTACATTACAAATTATAAATTTTAAAAATTATTGCATTGTGACAACTTAAGTCTTCTATCCCTCTATGTTTTCTGAGCTGCTTTCTGTCTTTGTCTTGGAATGGGATTACTTGGTTTTGTCCTGTCCCTTGAGAGTCCTTGCTAACAGGGACACAGTCAAATGAATAATGTTACTTTCGGGAGGTGATATTTATTTCCTTGTAAATCATCTCTCTGTTCTGTACTGATTGTTATATCTTAGCTTTGAACATATCTCTTGTAAGCATTTGAGTGCGTTCCTCTTCTTTGTAGGTCCCTTTGCTGGTGTCTCAATGAGACCTTTAGGTGATGGCGTCGAGTCATACTAAGTACCTATATGGATGGTATGCTCTTGGAGTCTACATCTTTTCCCTATTTGAAACAATTCTCCATTTCTTACTTTTTTTTTCTTGTGTGCTTTTAATCGTAAATCAAGATTATTATTTTTACTATCCCATTTTATTCCTTTTCACTGGCACTTTTATGATATAAAAGTGTCGCAAGGGCTATAAAACCCTTAGAAACAAAAAAAGAAATAAAACATCTTGACCGAAATGGAATTTATAATCTTTAGTTGTGCATGAAAAAAAAAAGATGCTCAATGAACATTTTGTATAAATCTGGTACTAAAGCTGCTGGAAGCTATGGACTGTATAAATCTGGTACTAAAGCTGCTGGAAGTTATGGACTGTATAAATCTGGTACTAAAGCTGCTGGAAGCTATGGACTGTATAAATCTGGTACTAAAGCTGCTGGAAGCTATGGACTGTATAAATCTGGTACTAAAGCTGCTGGAAGCTATGGACTGTATAAATCTGGTACTAAAGCTGCTGGAAGCTATGGACTGTATAAATCTGGTACTAAAGCTGCTGGAAGCTATGGACTGTATAAATCTGGTACTAAAGCTGCTGGAAGCTATGGACTGTAATAAATCTGGTACTAAAGCTGCTGGAAGCTATGGACTGTATAAATCTGGTACTAAAGCTGCTGGAAGCTATGGACTGTATAAATCTGGTACTAAAGCTGCTGGAAGCTATGGACTGTATAAATCTGGTACTAAAGCTGCTGGAAGCTATGGACTGTATAAATCTGGTACTAAAGCTGCTGGAAGCTATGGACTGTATAAATCTGTACTAAAGCTGCTGGAAGCTATGGACTGTATAAATCTGGTACTAAAGCTGCTGGAAGCTATGGACTGTATAAATCTGGTACTAAAGCTGCTGGAAGCTATGGACTGTATAAATCTGGTACTAAAGCTGCTGGAAGCTATGGACTGTATAAATCTGGTACTAAAGCTGCTGGAGCTATGGACTGTATAAATCTGGTACTAAAGCTGCTGGAAGCTATGGACTGTATAAATCTGGTACTAAAGCTGCTGGAAGCTATGGACTGTATAAATCTGGTACTAAAGCTGCTGGAAGCTATGGACTGTATAAATCTGGTACTAAAGCTGCTGAAGCTATGGACTGTATAAATCTGGTACTAAAGCTGCTGGAAGCTATGGACTGTATAAATCTGGTACTAAAGCTGCTGGAAGCTATGGACTGTATAAATCTGGTACTAAAGCTGCTGGAAGCTATGGACTGTATAAATCTGGTACTAAAGCTGCTGGAAGCTATGGACTGTATAAATCTGGTACTAAAGCTGCTGAAGCTATGGACTGTATAAATCTGGTACTAAAGCTGCTGGAAGCTATGGACTGTATAAATCTGGTACTAAAGCTGCTGGAAGCTATGGACTGTATAAATCTGGTACTAAAGCTGCTGGAAGCTATGACTGTATAAATCTGGTACTAAAGCTCTGGAAGCTATGGACTGTATAAATCTGGTACTAAAGCTGCTGGAAGCTATGGACTGTATAAATCTGTACTAAAGCTGCTGGAAGCTATGGACTGTATAAATCTGGTACTAAAGCTGCTGAAGCTATGACTGATAAATCTGGTACTAAAGCTGCGGAACTATGGACTGTATAAATCTGGTACTAAAGCTGCTGGAAGCTATGGACTGTATAAATCTGGTACTAAAGCTGCTGGAAGCTATGGACTTATAAATCTGGTCTAAAGCTGCTGGAAGCTATGACTGTATAAATCTGGTACAAAGTGCTGGAAGCTATGGACGTATAAATCTGGTACTAAAGCTGCTGGAAGCTATGACTGTATAAATCTGTAAAGCTGCGAAGCATGGACTGTATAAATCTGGTACTAAAGCTGCTGAAGCTATGGACTTATAAATCTGTACTAAAGCTGCTGGAAGCTATGGACTGTATAAATCTGGTACTAAAGCTGCTGGAAGCTATGACTGTATAAATCTGGTACTAAAGCTGCTGGAAGCTATGGACTTTAAATCTGTACTAAAGCTCTGGAAGCTATGGACTGTATAAATCTGGTACTAAAGTGCTGGAAGTATGGACTGTATAATCTGGTACTAAGCTGCTGGAAGCTATGACTGTATAAATCTGTACTAAGCTGCTGGAAGCTAATGACTGGGTATAAATCTGGTACTAAAGCTGCTGGAAGCTATGGACTGTATAAATCTGGTACTAAAGCTGCTGAAGCTATGGACTGTATAAATCTGGTACTAAAGCTCTGGAAGCTATGGACTGTATAAATCTGGTACTAAAGCTGCTGGAAGCTATGGACTGTATAAATCTGGTACTAAGCTGCTGGAAGCTATGGCTGTATAAATCTGGTACTAAAGCTGCTGGAAGCTAGGACTGTATAAATGGTACTAAAGCTGCTGGAAGCTATGACTGTATAAATCTGGTACTAAAGCTGCTGGAAGCTATGACTGTATAAATCTGGTACTAAAGCTGCTGAAGCTATGGACTGTATAAATCTGTACTAAACTGCTGGAAGCTATGACTGTATAAATCTGGTACTAAACTGCTGGAAGCTATGACTGTATAAATCTGTACTAAAGCTGCTGAAGCTATGGACTGTATAAATTGGTACTAAAGCTGCTGGAAGCATGACTGTAAAATCTGGTACTAAAGCTGCTGGAGCTATGGACTGTATAAATCTGGTACTAAAGCTGCTGGAAGCTATGGACTGTATAAATCTGGTACTAAAGCTGCTGAAGCTATGGACTGTATAATCTGGTACTAAAGCTGCTGGAAGCTATGGACTGTATAAATCTGTACTAAAGCTGCTGAAGCTATGGACGTATAAATCTGTACTAAAGCTGCTGGAAGCTATGGACTGTATAAATCTGGTACTAAAGCTGCTGGAAGCTATGGACTGTATAAATCTGGTACTAAAGCTGCTGGAAGCTATGGACTGTATAAATCTGGTACTAAAGCTGCTGAAGCTATGGACTGTATAAATCTGTACTAAAGCTGCTGAAGCTATGGACTGTATAAATCGGTACTAAAGCTGCTGAAGCTATGGACTGTATAAATCTGGTACTAAAGCTGCTGGAAGCTATGGACTGTAAAATCTGGTACTAAAGCTGCTGGAAGCTATGGACGTATAAATCTGGTACTAAAGCTGCTGGAAGCTATGGACTGTATAATCTGGTACTAAAGCTGCTGGAAGCTATGGACGTATAAATCTGGTACTAAAGCTGCTGAAGCTATGGACTGTATAAATCTGTACAAAGCTCGAACTATGGACTGTATAAATCGACTAAACTGCTGAAGTATGACTGTAAATCTGTACTAAAGCTGCTGGAAGCAGACGTATAAATCTGGTACTAAAGCTGCTGGAAGCTATGACTGTAAAATCTGTACTAGCTGTGAACTATGACTGTATAAATCTGGTACTAAAGCTGCTGAAGCTATGGACTGTATAAATCTGGTACTAAGCTGCTGAAGCTATGACTGTATAAATCTGGTATAAAGCGCTGGAAGCTATGACTGTATAAATCGGACAATGGAAGCTAACTTAATCGGTACTAAACTCCAAAACTGGAAGCTTGGACTGTATAAATCTGTACTAAACGCAATAAAAATGTACTAAAGCTGCTGGAAGCATGACGTATAAATCTGTACTAAGCTGCGGAAGCTAGGACTTAAAACTGGTACTAAAGTGTGAACTATACTTAAATACAAAGTGAAGTATGGACTGTATAAATCTGGTACTAAGTGCGGAAGTAGGACTTATAAATGACAAACTGGAGTATATATAATAAATAAAATATAACAAACTATTTTCAAATCGACTAAATACACTAACTTTCGTTAAACTATGATGATAATTGTTGTCTGAAGTTGGCTGAAATCTTGTATAAAGGCATAAGTATACTATAAATCTGTAATGCAAGTAGGATATAAATTGGTATAAAGCTGCGAAGCATGGACTATAAATCTGGCGCTGTGGGTATGGACTGTTATTGGTACAAAGCTGCTGGAAGCTGGACTGTATAAACCGACTAAATCGTAAGCAATATTTAATCTGTCTAAACTCTGGAAGCATGGACTGATAATTGACAAGTAGCTAACTATTGAACTTAAAAATTGGTATAGCTCGGGTATGGTGTATAATTTCTAAAGCTCTGAATATAATATAAATCTTACTAAACTGCTGAATTTGACTTAAAATCCCAGCATGGACTGTATAAATCTGGTACTAAAGCTGCTGGAAGCTATGGACTGTATAAATCTGGTACTAAAGCTGCTGGAAGCTATGGACTGTATAAATCTGGTACTAAAGCTGCTGGAAGCTATGGACTGTATAAATCTGGTACTAAAGCTGCTGGAAGCTATGGACTGTATAAATCTGGTACTAAAGCTGCTGGAAGCTATGGACTGTATAAATCTGGTACTAAAGCTGCTGGAAGCTATGACTGTATAAATCTGGTACTAAAGCTGCTGGAAGCTATGGACTGTATAAATCTGGTACTAAAGCTGCTGGAAGCTATGGACTGTATAAATCTGGTACTAAAGCTGCTGGAAGCTATGGACTGTATAAATCTGGTACTAAAGCTGCTGGAAGCTATGGACTGTATAAAGTAAAGAAAAATGAATATAATAGCTTTAAAAAAGAACAAAATATCAAACACTGAACGTTTCGATCTCAAAACCCTTCCTCAGCCAAGAACAAAAATATAAAAATACATTACTATAAAACCAGATCTCTTGTCAATGTTTTTTTTAAAAACTATGTATTTGTTTTCATAATTTTTTTTTGTTGTTGGCTGAAGAAGGGTTTTGAGCCTGAAAAATTCTGTTGGGTATTTTTATCTATATTTGAAGCCATTATATTCATTTTGTTTATTACTTTTAGTATAAATCTGTGTTTATATTGCCAGAGTAATGAAGATATGAAGTGAGTAGAAAAGTGCCAGAAGACAATAGAGAATTAAAAAAATTTTTCGCGGCGGTGGTGGGGTTTGAACCTGCGACCTTATTGGTTCGACAACTCCGCCTGGCAGGTGAGAGCGTGGCTCTACCGTGTGAGCTATCCACGAACACATAAAATATTCGTTTCAAACCCAAAGTCATTTCTAGATCCCTCTCTCACCCACTTCTTGAGATCGCCGATTCGTTCGCCACAATCGCGAAGTAATTTTGACCAGCAGTTAAGCTTAATAGCCAATATTCTCATCACAAACATATAGAAACGATTGAGACATTGAGTATGCTCCGGTGTATGGGGTGTAATGAAGCTATTTCCATGACACCATGTCTCAATGTATAAATATTAATAATATCAATACATATATAACAAGATAACACTTACGTCTCAATTTTTTCTCCGAATCCCAGTATAAAAGGTGACCCACCATGTCAAATCAGTATTATGTCAGGTGCAAAGTGAATTTATCATTGAACAGATATGTCAAATGTTTGTTTTTCGCATTGATAGGAGTTAAACCGATCCTCCTCAGCAAAGCACTCAAACTGCACCAGAGTTTCATCGTGTAACTCATCCCGACATAATACCGTTTTGAGGTAATGGATAACAAATATTAGAAAAGTCTCTGCAGCTGAATTTTCTTAGATAAATTGTTGAAAAGGATTAGTCCTTCCCAGTTGGAGATAAAACTTTCAGATTGTGGGAAATGTACATTCCATTGTGTGGATCCACACACTCCAGTGTTGCTTTCATTTTTTCAGTTTTATAGTCTTTCAAAAGATAATTATTTGTTTATCTCTTAACAACATCAAGTTGTAATCATATTTGGAAATAAAAGAAAATTTAACAGATCGCCAATTCCCTGTATATTTTGCTTAAATCAAAAATTATGATTAGGGACATCCCCATCATTGGTTTATCAACTAATAATAAACGCATTCAAGAAAAGTAGCCATTATAAAATCATTCCTCTTTCCAACCCCAACCCCCTTTCCCTGACGGTCCATAGAACTGTACTGCAACATATCCCATATATTTTGTGACCCTTTGTTTTAGATTTACCAAACTTTGTTGATTTACTCGAAACCACAGAATATTAAATTTTATGGTCAGTCTCTTGCTCTCTCTCTCTCTTTCTCACTCCATGCAGAGGAAAGCATATTCACATTGATCTTGTCAATATCTTATAAATCATATTTTCCCTGGATTATGATGTTCTCTATGTTAATGTTAATCTTTACTGAATCTATAATGCTTTTCTTTTCATCAACAATGAGTGTATAAAGAGCATAATATTATTATTGCGGGTGGTTGGATGGGAGCATCACCCTTGAATCATATACCTATGATGTTCGCATGGGTGTACGATCCGATAGTGATGTCGTTTCTTCTTCTCTTTACTAGCCTATCCTGCTTCTTTGGTTTGTGATTGTATTTTTGACAGGGGATATTTTTTTTTCTGTAAATCTTCTGCCTGTTTGTTCTTGGTTATTTATAATTTAGCTTATGATATCTTTAGGTTATGATTTTGATTTACATTTGTACTATTTTTGTTAGATTGCTTGTTTTTTTGTTTCAGCGGTCTCTCATATAACCTCAATTGTGTTGGAAGAGACCTAAAGCAACAAACAAACAAAAAAAATATTATTATTGTTATTTGTTGAAATGGATTAGTGTCGCAAATTATTGAAGAGTAAGAACTATAAAGAAAAAGAAAAGAACTAAATTTAAATATCATCTCACACTAGTGGTTCTAGATTATATTGTGATACCTTATTGTTAGTTAGTCATCGACTTACATGAAAATACAGTGTTTGTGTTTATATTGTAAATTGAAGAAAGTTAAATCTCGCCAATTATAAGGCTGTTATATTTAATAAAATATTACGTATTGAGGGTAATATAATAATTTATTGCTTAAATTGTCTTAAGTCAAAGCATTGTTTGCTGTAAATAAAATAATACATTCCATAATATGTAACGTATATAGAATATTTACATTTATAGATATATGAGCCATGACATTTATTCTACCAAGGTATAAACTTTTCAACGTTCTTGTTTTATATTTCCAACCTTACAAATGTCAAAACATTCCATTTACCTTTACATGCTGCTGAAAATAAAAATCTGTGCCTTTGCACGTATTTGCAATTTTAAAGAGATTTTTTTAAATATTCATAATGGTGCCACAAGATTACTTAACATTTGTGTTTATGGTTACGGCTGTTTTGTTGATTTGTTAACAAAGGTATAACTGGTTTTTACTTAGTCTAAGTTAATAAATGACACTGATGAGTTACATAGAACTGAAAGATAACAGTATACAAAGATATCTTTTTAGTCTGTCTGAAAAAGAAAAAAAATGATCAGGGAGATATCGAGTTGATGAACTGCTTCACCCGAGAGACGCGAGTACTGTATGTACCGTACTTATACTTTTGACGTTTACTTGACTTTTCTGCATCTTATTCATCCTGATATATACAGGATTGAATAACGGGTCATAGAATTACCCTTTTGAGCCATCTGCAACACCAAACCCATCTACTCTCAATCCCCTAGCCCACTGGGTGGGGATCCTGACCTCCCATAGTGGGCAGGGAGGTACATGCTGTGTCTTCTATCCCCCCATACCCGTTTCCCAATTGTTTCCTGTCATTGTCTTGGAATGAGATTACTTAGTTTTGTCCTGATCCTTGCCGGAGCTCCTTGGCTGGGAGGGAAACAGTCGAATGTATAGTTATAGTTTTGGGAGATGATATTTTTTTCCTTGTAAATCATCTCTCTATTATGCATTGTATTATGTTGAGTTTACATATTATATTAAATGATTGGTAAACATTTGAGTGTATTCCTCTTAGATGGGACCTGTGCTTGTGTCTGGATGAGACTTTTAGGTGATCTCAAACTAAGTGCATTGGTGGTCTGCTCTTGGAATCTACATCTGATCCCTATTTGTTCCCAGTTCCCCTATGTCTTACTTTTTCTTGGGTGCTTTTATTGTAATTCTATAACTTTTTACTATCCCATTTTCTTCCTTTTTACTGGCGCTGATATAACCTAAATGTGTTGCAAGCGCCGTAAAACCCTTAAAAAACAAACAAAAAACAAACAATCCCCTAGCCCTTGTGAAAATTGAAGAAGAATAACGCATAGATGCATTTTCTAATAGTGTTTGGTGAAGAGTTTGTTTCCTGGCGTGGAAAGTTATAAATAAATAAGACAATGAACAATGGTGAGAGAAAAATAATAAAGAATGGAATGTCAACTTAGACCTTGAAGAGAGAATAAAATGAACAACTAATCAAAGAATGTTTAAATGTCTATGATTAGTCCTGGTTTTGGGTATTTTTTTTTTTCCATTGATTTTTACGTTTTGTAACATATGACTATGACATTAATTGTAATTCTAGAATTATTTGACTATCCCATCTTATTCCTTTCTACTGGCGCTGGTATGATCTAAATGTACTGCAGTGCCCTTAAAAACAAAACAATAACATATGACATTCAGGTATTTTTGATGTAGGCATTAAAGTTTTGGTTCAATGTTGATTGTAAACATCTAGTTAGTTTGGCATTTTCTTTGGTATTTTTTTGTTGTTTGTTTATTTGCTGAATCAAAGTCTTCACTACAGCCTGTATCACTGATTACCAAATGACCATTTTTAGAACAAAATATAAAATAAACAATATGACAAAAAACTGAAGGTGTGAATTTGATTTTATTTCAGTAACAGGAGTAAAACATGAAAGCACAGGAACAAATAGTCGCATTATATTTGACTAAAAAACACACACAAACTTAAAGATATGGCAATATTTTGCCATCTTATCTGTGGGTAAGAGTGATCACTTATTACTATTACCAAGTCATGAGTTAACCATTTGGCAGGGGTCCTTGGTTGCTGGTTGGTACTTGTAAGACACTTTAAAAGTGGCAATGTCATCATTCTATGTTATCCAAGGCCCCATGTAAAGCTCCTGTACAAAAGTGTATACTTTGTCTCCTTACCTTATTTTTTTTTCTTGGGCGCATAATAGGGCAAAACTAAAATCATCCTCCTTTTCACCAGCCATGAAAGGAATACCCTATTCAATCCATCCATCTACCAGATCAAATCTTCTATAATGAATGAATGAATTACCTCACGGCTTCTTTCTACCTCAACTATCATTAGCAATTTTGTCTAGTGGTATTTTTGGTATGTCTTTTTACCAAAAATTGACAAGTTAGGGCACTAAAATAGCACACAAAAATAAAGGCAATTTGAAATGCCGAAATGGAATGACATTGTTCTGGCAGAGAAAAACATTGGAGCAATGCTACGAACTGTCGTTTCATTTCAAGTTGAAATCAGGTGTGCTTAAATTTTTATGACATTGATTCAGAACGAATGAAAGCTGCCACATGGTGCCAGTATTGTCAGAAAATTGAATAAAATCAATTTTCTTAATTGTTAGTAATCAACTGAATCAATGTATCAAAATTAGCAAAGCCAACGCATAACACATTTGAAAGGCATATTTTAGAAAATATGTAACTCATTTGTTTTATCGTACACAAGAGATGTTGAAGAGTCACGTATCTGGAGAGGCCTGTAACTGTGTCCAGCTAAAGTGTTATGAATCAACAACACCCGAGTCTAGAGCAACTTCAATGCCTTGGAAAACTAAAGACGAGCAGGATGCTTTCTTGTCTACAATGATCACTGTTAACAAAGTAATGAGGAGACGAACAAGGCAGGAAGATGAAGATGTAGTACAGTTCCATAACTATTCGTACAAATAAAACCTGAGCACTGCTACAGAAACTCATGTACAACGAGTGGAGATCTGCATCAAAGCATCTTCGACATCAAGAAGGGCAGAGTAGAGAGGATAAGACAGGTCCTAGCTTCAACTGGTGGGTAAACTACAATGCTACATGCTGATAATAATCTATTTTTCTAGGAGTTTTGTAAAGGCCCTGCCACTAACACTTAACTAGATAACCCTAACCACCTAGCCCTAACTCTATTACTACCTAGCTACACTACACCTAACCTTAACTAAGTAACCCTTACCCTACTAAAATAAATGTGGCGGAGCTTTACAGAACTCCTCCCCCTTATCGCATAAATTTCTCTGCTAAGGCCGAGCTAATGTTGTTCTGCATTTGGTAGGAAAAAGTGGGAGGAACAATGCAAGGTGACACATGCGCGAAGCAGAACACTTTTGTGGTATCCCTCACCTGGCTGTATTGGTGAAGCTTATTTTGGACCTAGCCTCTTCCATCTAAAAATGAATTCAATTTTAGAGACAGTGAGATTAATTTGTTAAAATAGTTCAACTGTAATATTCTGTAATAATAACTGATGTGCGCAAATTAAGTTTATTTTGTGACTCATGTGCTGACCAAAACAAAAATTGGACTGTGCTTAGACTCCTGCATCACTTTGTCCACACCTTGAAGCGCTTTGACAAGGTGTCTATGTCATTCCTTCATGGAATGCAACAAAGATATGGGACACGTAAACCAAAAGAAACCAAGTGAAACTCCATCAGAGTGGCAAGAGGAATTGAGAAATTGCTGTGTGAAGCCATCACCACTCAATGTCATCAACGTAACCCAGCAGGACATGTTTTCGGCCTTTCCAGGTTTCCTTCAGCCACAATATCTGACATCCTGCCTGGTCCCAACAAGGCCAATTCACGAACTGTATTTCTCTGCCAACCATCCTCAGTTCATGATGTATCAGAAGACTTGGAATGGGCGATATTCATCAGCTGTTGTGATTCCCCGAACTAAAGCACAGAGAAGAAAGGGGCATGGAAACCAGCAAAGTCCTCAACTTCTAGAAAACCCTCGACCCGCATATCACGCACCCTTGCCCATCAGTGCTGCAAAATTCAAGGACCTGCAGAGGTTAAAGGATTTCTGCAAAAGTACAAATGCTTTGTACTTCCAGCTGCTCCCCCACGAGGGTGAACCTATCCAAGTTAAGCCAAGGAGAGGGAGCCAACTCCTTAACCTCCAGCAGTCACAATTTCACATAGAAAGTCAACCTTGTCTGAAAGGAAAATCATTTTTGGTATGATGAGGAAGTTGAAGGCCAAGAATATGACAAAGTTTGGAAAGTTAAGAAAAGAATTTATATCAAGCTTTTCCACAAAATGAGAAAATGTGATTTTCTGAAATTACTAGTTTTGTCTATTTTCCCCAAATCCAAAGATTTCATTTTCACCTTTCAGCAGAAAACTAACTCCAGTGATCCATAAACTTCATGACATATTGGTCAACATAATTTCCACCTATCTTATTTTGTAGAAGATGAATACATCAGAGACACAGGAAAACAACTTTCTCGTCTAGATCTCAGCAGGGATGAGAAATACATGGCTTCACAGCACATCTTTGTGGAAAAGTCCACTAAAGCTCTGATGAAAATGGATGAGTCATAAGCTACATCTTTCAGACTTCAGCTGTTAAATGCCTACAATATCACTGCAGTTTATATGCAAAAGAAACTTCCTTTGGAAAATCCACTGCTTAGGATCCTCTCTTTGCTGACCCCAGAGCTTTTGGACAGGAAGACAGGATTTGTCCTGAAGAAATTGTCTGAATTTCTCCCAACAGTGGATGGAAGCACAAAACTTTGGTGAAAAGATTGTACGTATGCAGTCAGATTTGGATATCACCACCAGTGATTGTTGTTTGGATGACTGGTGGGCAAATGTATTCAGACTG
Organism: Berghia stephanieae; assembly: GCF_034508935.2. NCBI lineage: Eukaryota > Metazoa > Mollusca > Gastropoda > Nudibranchia > Aeolidiidae > Berghia > Berghia stephanieae. The sequence goes on along the minus strand of NC_088360.1, from coordinate 6,844,963 downwards.
AGGAGATACACAGTTTACAGAGGATTGTATCTGCATGCCTCTCCATCTTCACAGACCCATGTGTTGAACAATTGTTCTGCATGTTGAACAATATCATCAAAAAAGCAAGCATTCCACTATGTCTCTGACTATGAAGCCATTCAATTCTTAAAGTATCAACTCCTTGCTTCCAATAATTCAACCCTGGAATATTACAAAAGAGCTGATCCTGTATGCTCTCCTGTGGATGCATGAAACAAACATCTTTCAAAGTATGGATGTTCCACCTCCAGACTGCTGCTTCCAGAAAAAGAGAGATATCAGGAAAAGAGCAGGAGATCTGATCTGTGTCCTCTTCCTACAACTTGTTTTTATAATCCTCCCAAAGAAATCAAATGCAGGAGAATGTTCTGACTACAGAACAATAAGTCTGATGTGCCACGTATTGAAACTGCTTCTAACTATCATACTGAGAAGAATAAAGAATAAAATAAATGCCGAAGTCAGTGAAGAGCAAGCAGGATTTTGAAGCAATAGCGGAACCAGAGAGGCAATTTTCAACTTCAAAATCTTGATCGAGAGACATCTGGAAGTACAAAAAGAAGTGTATGCATGTTTTATTGATTACTCCAAGGCATTCGACACTGTAAACCACAAAAAGCTGATTAGCCCTTGCTAGTAATTCCTCCATACTAGTCATTAAATGCCATCATGAATGTTTTGTATGCTGGTTATAGTTGGCTTACTTTGTTCCTTATATTTTTGGTAGTCTTTTTGGATGCACAATTTCTTTCATATCATTGATGTTTAATTTTCTTTCTTTAACCATTCATATTGTTTTTCATGAAAAGTTATCGAATAAATTTGAAAACATTGTCATTTCAATGTGTTTCACTTGTCTCTTTTTGCTTTTTGTGTCACTTTTGCTCTGTCATAGACGTCCTACATGACATGTGTGCATGGAATGTTTCAACACCTGTAGCTGGGTGACGCTTGCTTCACTTATCTCCTATGCTATATCTTTATAAACAGTGGGTGCCACTTTGCATTTGGGTGGACTTTCACAGCTTTGGGTGCATTTTGAAAAATATTGTTTTTGACCTGCTATTGTGGCAATAACACTTTTGACAATAAATGAGAGCTCTGATAAAATATAATATGTATCAAAAAAGAAGTTGGAGAATGTTAAAAAATCAAAGTTATTTAAAAAGAATCATGCATATAAGAAAGATATCAGGCAGTTAAAGAAAGACAATATCCAAAAAGATTACGAGCTTGGAAAAGAAAGGAGGAAAAATAATGAACTTCTTTACAATTTGAATGAATGTAAAGTGAAAGTTAAGCATGATCAAACTATGAAATCAAAATACAAAACTCCGCTTGTTGAAGAAAGAGCTAAAAACAGTGATCTTTTAAATATGTTGTCTTTTGACAGTGACAAAGATTGTCTTGAGTTACGCCAATATGGCAGCAGTCATCGATATTCTGATGATGTGAGGCAGGCATTTTATGCTTTACAAGGAGAAGCAAATGTTGCAGCAGAAAAATGTTCTACAGTTGTAGATACTGTTGCAAAACACATATTTAAAACAAATATAGACAAAAGTAATTTACCATGCTCCTCAACATCTCTTAATTTTGCAAACGAAGCACATGTCATTGGAAAATATCAAGCAGTTGATGAAATTTTTAAAAGTGACAGTTTTACATATATGCTTGTGATGGAACAAGCCGTCAAAAAAACTGATTTCCTCGAGCAGCATATTATTTTGTAGAGTGGCAAGCTACTATCCTTAGGATTTTCTGAAATTGCTCGTGATGATTCTGAGACATTGTTAGAAAAATGTGTTTCTTTGTTTAAAGACCTGTGTGAAGTGACTTGTTTAGATGATGATGGTGTTGATGGAAATGAACTGTTAAAAGATATCATAAGGAAAATGATGTGCCTTCTCTCTGACAGAACATCTGTCAATAAAGCATTTAATCAGAAAATGTCAAAATATAAAGCGGAGTTGCTTGAAGGGGAGGAGGATTGCTCTGTTTATTACACATTTTGTAATGCCCACTTTTTGCTTGCACTTTCAACTGCTGCAGAAAAAGCTCTTCAATCTGTTGAACAAGAAGTTGTTAAAGGAGATGGGAGTAAGCTTGGGAGGGATCTTGTTCAAAGTTTGCAACTTTTTCTTCAGCAACAGAATGTGCCTCATTAAGATTAATCAGGTTGGCAGCTGAGGTTCTGGGGCCAAAAGGTGATGAGAAAATTGGCTGCAGAAAAGAATAGCTGATCTTTTGTTCTTCTAAGGGTATCAAATCAACTTTCTCTAGCTTCAGATCAAATCGTTTTAACAATCTGTTCCAAAATGCAACTGCTCTTTTGCGCCACAGATTTGACATTGAACATTTCTTAAATGAAAATGTCTCGCAGAATAACTTAAAATTACAATCAATTGTTGCTGACCTGCAAGATATTAGAATTATTACTTTGATATCTGTACTTTCTTTTTTGCATGTTTGCATTACTGAGCCTTATTGGCAACTTATGAACAGCAGCAAATCGTATGCCGAGTTTCTATATTATGTTCAAAAAATGAAACTTCTGTTTGACTTGACGTCTTCTCGTCATTTTGTACCAAACAATGAATCTCTTCCATCAGTTTTTGATGAACAGTTTATGGCTAATGACTCTGATATTTTTGTTGTTAAACAATTTTTGAATTGCGACTCTTTTAAGTCACCACCTTTTTTGTCTTGTCTAAAGTAAATTGTACATGACTGCAATAATTCTGTAACATGTCAGTTTATCGTTTTTTCTTGAAGGGGGGATCTTTGGTGATAGCTTATCAGAAGAAGTTAGAAAGATTTTAAGTACTTGTCCTCTGACAAATCTTACTGACGAACGTCTGGGTGACTCGGACTAGTGTATTAGTAAGCGAAGAAATGCCTCATTAATTTTACGTTCAACCACCAACATGTGGAAGCGAAATAAAACAGAGAAATGGCTGAATGATCAAACCCCTAAGGTCACCAAGAGTTTTATGGAAAGGGCTATTAAGTATGGGCCAGAGTGGAAAAAAAGAAGTGTCAAAGAAAAGCAGAACGTTGAGGATAAAATACTGCAAAGACTTGAAGAAAATAAGAGAAAGAAAGATGAAAAAGCAGTAAAGTTAGCAAAGCGTAAAAATGCTGCTCTTGATGCTATTTTAGCTGAGGGTGGGCACATAGTGACTACAAAAGATAAATTGGATGGATTGTACTCCGGTCCAAGATCTACAGAGAGGCTAAAGGATCAGATCCGCTTTCAGAAACGAGAATATTACTATGACAGGAAATAAGAAAGTGCTCTATGACTGTTTACTTCGTCATATTACTCAGTGAATTTGTATGAAGCCAAGATGTATATTTTATGTTAGATATATTTTGTTCATGCTATGTCCTTCTATTTGGTATATTATTTGTTAAATTTAAATCAGTGGCTGACTATATATGACTGATTGAAAATTATATCTTTTTTTTTAAATAAAAAATTTTTTGAGTGCCATGACGTAACCTAAATTAACAAAATTCCCTCAATATTTATCAAAAAGTGATCTACCTCATTGTGAAGAGCTTAAATTTCTCTTTGATTTGATATATGAACCTTCCTCGAGGTGTAATAACTTTTCGTTTAATGTTCTTTTAAAGGTATAAGTAAACGGATCATCAAGTAATTTTCGGATTTTTTTTCCCCAATCAAGTTTTTTAGCTTTGGGGTCCACTTCGCGCAAAGTTGTAAAAGCCATTTGTTGTGTCACATGCTCAAAAAAAAATAGGCTCTATCCCTATAACTATTTTTCATTGTGTAAGATGTCTACGAACCATAGGGACATAAGTTTTCCATATATGAAGTTCTGAAATTGGCTTTCGTTTCATTTTTCATATATTTGACGAAGAAAAATAGTGATTTTTGCCAAGTTCAGAAACCTGTATCTTCTTTGATTACAACTGTAGTGTTAAATGCTTGTATATTTCTGAAGACAGCAATTTGTCTGTCGAAAAACGATGTATTATGCTTTGTTAAATGTACTGATGACTGGGTATGATGATTTAAAGTGTTGTAAAAATGTAAATGTGAAAAATGTCGTAAAAATTCTAAATCAGAATAAAGTTTGACTTAGACTTGTCCTAACTTTTTTTTATTTGAAAACGGATTTTGGTGATTTTTTATTGTTTTTTTCTTGTCTCTGGGAGCACAATTCAAAAATATAGATGAATCTTACAAATGGGAAAATTGAAATTGTCACTTGTGGTACCTAGTATCACTTGCTAACAAGAGTTTCTCATGTTTGTGGATTTCATGACCCAAACAACACTGGTAAGGGTCATAGTGCTGCTGTCACCAGTGTGAGGGTTTCAAGATGAAATTAGAAAAGATTTCACCAAAGGATGTTCACAATGGTTCTGTACTTGTCTCCTGATTGCTCTCCCAACGGCTCATCTTTTCACCCCAAGCAGACAACAGGATGGGTTTGGAGGGATGATGGGATAGAGAGTGAACGGGACGACTTGTTTCATGACACAACTCATCCTTGACCTTTGCCTGAAAAGGTATTAAAAAAAAAAAAGAAAAAGAAAAGAAAAACATATTTTTTATGGACAATGGATTTCTCCTATGTATCTTATTCATATCCTCCTCCTCCTCCTCCCCCCCCCCCCCCCCCCCCCCCCCCACTAACCCAAATCAAGAAAACAGCAAAAATTGAACAAAAAGTAAATTTGTGTAAATTTTGAGTTTTGTCACTTATTTGATGCTGATCTATCTCAATCTAAATCAATTAGCAATGCTATAATAATAGCATTAATAGTCTATAATAATAGCATTAATAGTCTAAAATAAAAGCATTAATAGTCTATAATAATAGCATTAATAGTCTAAAATAAAAGCATTAATAGTCTATAATAATAGCATTAATAGTCTAAAATAAAAGCATTAATAGTCTATAATAATAGCATTAATAGTCTAAAATAAAAGCATTAATAGTCTATAATAATAGCATTAATAGTCTCATTACTGCTTCCTACCTCCATCAGGTCCCATACAAAAATTTTCCCATCTTCTGAACCGCTAAGGATATGAGTGTCGTCATGATTTAGACAACTTTCAATTCTGTATGATGAGTTCTTGTGACCTTGGAACCTTAAAAAAAAACAAAAAAACTTATATGTTGTGCAGAGAAAATAAACAGATGAAAGTCTACACAAAAAAATTTGCAGGGCGCATCCTAGCCTATGTGGTTTCTTGAGTCATCTAACTTCTGTTTAGCAAGCGTGTGGAGGTTGACAGGCCTTGTGTATAAACTATTGCATCCAAATGGAAAAAAAAAAAACAATTACTTGTTTTATTCCCTATGATATTATGAATGATGTGATAAGTGGATCTCCTTAATGATACTTCATGTGACCATTCCTATAATGGGGTGGAAAGGCAATGGAGAATTCAAAGCTTTGAGAGGTTTTTCTGATTAAAGTTGTCTAGTGGCTCTTTCCTTTCAGTAAGTGCTCAATTGATAGAGAAAATGTTGTTTTATCCCGTCATCAAAATAAGTAAGTAGAAAAAACACGAAACTCACTCATTCAACATTTCTCCTGTATCTTTGTCCAATAACAGGATTGGAGTGTCCATAGAGCTGATCAAAACACACTGGCCATCTCTTGTAAACCTTGCACAGGATACAGCTTCTGTTTAAGGAAAAAGAAAAATATTACCATGTCAATTTGTGCTGGCTCCATTTCAAGCTGCAATTTTTATGTTTTGGAAAAAGAGGTTTTAGTGTTCAGAGGTTACAGAGGTAATATTAGGATACAAGCATATCTGTCCATTCAATGAACGTGATGATAAGTTGATCAACTCAAAATTTATGATTCAAGTGCTTAATATAATTTGAACTCAATTTCTATTGTCTTAATAGACATTTTTTGACATTGTAAGAGAACTCCACTTTTATTTGGGTACGGGGAAATATTTTCTGCATTAATATCTCATATATTGTAAAATTCTTTCCCAATGTTAAGAACAGGAAATGGTTCATATAAATCTTAAGAAATTGATTGTTTTCAAAATAATGAGGAGGCACTAATTGGTATCAATTCAATGCAAGTACCCAACCTCACTGTCATAATCACTAACTGGAAGGCTGACACACTTACGAAAATCAATGGTGTCTGTTTTCAATGGGATTTGACTAAACAAATTGGAATTTTTCAATAAAATCATCACAATGTGTATCAATTTCATAATACATGCAAACCATCTCCATGTCAATTGTAAGCAATATGAAAAATTGGACGATCGGTCCAGTGGTTTCAGAGTTTAGTGTTACAAAAATATCCAAATGCCAAATATATAATAAGATAATTTGGTACACATTTATTTGGGCTTCTTGAATTCTAAACACCTGATAGACCACTCTGATCCCAAAATGAGTGAATTATTGATGCTCCCATATGTAAACTAACTCTAACTGAAAAATATTTCTCTGACTGTGCCACAAAACTATGGAACAAATTAGATAAAAAAAGTCAGAGGCGTCTTGGACCAACTCAGTATTTTTAAGAAACTTTTGAAAACATTCCTATTCAGGCAGTCTTTTGAGAAGTAATAGTATTGTCTTTGAATGTGTCTTCGTGGATTCTGCGAGCTATTTAATTAATTATTTCAACAATACATTTTTTTTTTATGTTTCTAATTTGACAAATCTGCAAAATCTAAGTTCCAAGTTTCAAGTACAGCACTTTCAGGAGCTGGTGCTCCTGCTATTTCTTGAAGATGCGTAAAAGCTGATCTCTTTGAAATCAATCATTAGATAAGTCACAAATTCATAGCAAATCAAAGACATTATATTGAGTTATATGCTATAAATAGTTCCAATTAAATTCAATCTTATGACAAATAACAAATTCGCTCAATCGCACACACAAATATTGTATAATTCTCATTCACCACACCCACAAGAAAACACTTTGACGTGTGAATAAAATCCATGAAGTCGGGTTAATGGTGAATTTGTCAAAAATAGAAAGCCATCTAAAATACAATATATTATCACTCACTTCCAACAAAGTCTGAGAACATTTGGCCAATCCTTAAATCATATCTCCTTACACGACAATCAGCTGACCCTGTGAGAATTTCATGGTCTGAGACTTGAATGGAGGTGACACTGTCTTTAGCTTCATCCATCACCTAAAATGAAAATTTCTTTATTCTTTCTTTTTTCCATGTTTCATTTAATCAAGTAAATGTTTAAACAGTAAACACATTGAACAGACTATCTCCTAAACTATGAGATGGGGGGAAATATATATGAGCCAAGGTCAAAAGGTGCCTGCCTGATACCAGTGTTAAGAAAATTTGATTTTTACTTAATTATGGGCTGTTTTCATTGGGTTAATGCTTGTAATCAATTGATAATATGAAGAAGAGATAAAATGAGATAGCTCAACATATTCTGTTCAACAGAATATGAAATAAAGAACTTGAAAGTGAAATTTGAATGCTGTTTGGCGTGTGCTTAAAACGAGGTCAACGCATCACCTTTTTAGAAAGCATGTAGAAATTAAATGTGATGTTTTAGTTCGCGTGATTGAAATTTGACTAATAGTATAAAGTCAAAATTTACTTTAAAACGCAATTGCAGTATATTTAAAATATGATTAAGTTTCATATAGAGTTCTTAAAAAGTTGGTGTTGCTTGTGACCTTTGGTGTCATCAAACACAGCACAATACTAAGACTCGACACGAAACTTTAAAACTCATGTTTAATGTTTATAAAATGTTTTATTATGAGAAAAAAGCATAAATTTACTATCTGAACTCAAATCTTGGAGTAAATGTATACCGTTTTGCCGATATTGAGGTTTATTGGTTTTGGTGTCATTTGTCACAAGCAACACGGCATGCGTGAACACGTGGAAGTTTGTTTTGTTAAATGGCGATTCGCAATTTTGATCAACCCTTCTTACCAGTCTTTGAAGTGCAGCACTTTCATTTGCCTTTCCAGCGTGGCTCCAGGCAGAAAAGGTAAGTTGAATTTTGGTGTCATCGCTATTTTACATTGTCACAAGTGACACTTGATATTGGATATTACAAAGTGCCACCAAAAAATTTTGTTTTCAGCTGTTATTCTATTTACAAATATGATATTATGACATCTCACATAAGACTGTGATTTTGACATAATCAATTATTTCCTTGTAATTCTAATTTTTTATGTTTCAGGGTTGTATCAATCAAGAAAAAGACAAAACTCAAGCTTTTGACGAATCCAGATAAAAGAAGGGTTGTCAAGAAATTTGATTTGATTTACTATTAACACACTAAATTACTACAAACTAGCAGATTTGAGCAGTAGGGCGGATGTTACCGCATGGTTACATGAATTCATTACCATGGCTGATATTTATCTAGTGTTTGTGTGACTTCTGGTACTTTTTGTGACCATTGGTGTCATTGGTTAAAATGTCACAGGTGACACTTAATTTTGAAGTTTCTAATGTATTTCTGTTTTCGTGTTCTTCAAAGCTTGAAATGTCATTGATTTACATTTTAACAGGCTATATTACATGTGTTCAGTTGCTATTCTTGATTTATTGAGGCAAAATTGCGTTCTAGTGCCGATTTTGACCAAAGTAATAGCAACAATGGTATTACTAATTTCTAAGTATATTTCCAATTTGAAATTATTTAGTTTCTTAAAATATTATTAAATTTCATTTTAGAGTAGATTATTGTGCTTTTTTGACTGAAAATAATGATATATTATGGACGAAAGTGTGATTTGGTGTTGCTTGTGACATAAGTAATGGTGTCACCGGTCTTATGTCACAAGTCACATTTAGATGCTCTATTTTCTATGTATATTTCTATTTTTGAAGTCTTTGGTTTCTGAAATATTATTAAATTCCATATTTAACTGTGGTTATTACACTGGTTTGACTGAAATTGATATATTGTCATAATTGCAATTTGGTATTGCTTGTGACATAAGTAATGGTGTCATCGGTCTAATGTCACAAGTGACACAATGTCGCTAAATAAGATATGCTTTGGTCACATTATTTCCCAACATTTTATTCCAAAAGTTTCTGAACATTGCTGGTAATAAGCATATGCAATATTGTTGTTGTTGTTAATGTACACACATTTTTATGAAATAATATATTTGCATTCTATGTTGCTTGTGACCGATGACACCAAAAAGCAACATTTTCTCCAATAGTTGGTAACACTATTGTACTATGATTGTTGTTGATTGTGTCTTTCTGTCTATAACTTACTAAATAAAGTTTGATACTCAACAAAAATCATTTGGTTATTGAGTTTTTTGTCTCATTTTGGTGTCACCGGTCACAGGTGACACCAGCAACCTATAGGTATTGTTGACGATATTATGCTGCGTTAGACCTTAAAGTTATCTAAAGAGCCTTTGATTCATGAAGTACAGGGTTTTTGCTACACATATAGAAACATGAATGGACTATTAAGTCACTTTTATTTTGAGAAAAAAAAATGGCACCTTTTGACCTTGGCTCATATATATCTTACTTTTAAAAAAAACAAAAAACAAATAACTTAGCAGTTCTCCATATAGCTTTGGCTGGAATGGTGGATGGTAGAATATAGGATTCTTTCATGGCTTTGGATTTACTCAACGAGTAATTTTTAGTGCACCATTGAACACCACAAGTTTGCAGTAAGATGTATACTTACCGTACCAGAGTTCCATAACATTATTATTAAGAGTTCACACTTCTCAGACTATTGCAACCTATTTGTCATTACAAGCTTGCGCTGGGTCAAAGCATTGTTTTAAAATTGAGTAAACTATCCTGTGTCATTAACGCAATTGGCTGAAGTGCAGGGCACACTGCATTAATTGGTGCTTAAATGCATGTGTGGGCGGTACCAAATTTGTTGTCCTAATTATTGGCTGAAATCAATTAATCTGTTTTTAATTACTTTTTCTACAAAAGTTATAAATATTATGAGCTTTATCATTGATGTTCTTTCAATCAAAAACAAGAATATTACTATCGATGTTAAACTAAAAATCATTAGCGAGCTGGAAGCAGAAAGTCAACACAACTTTGCAAAAACTACGCAGAAATACTGTACTTCAAATTCCGTCATTTCCAGATAATTTATTGGCGTCCTTAAAGTCAGTGAGGATTGTCTCCCTTTTCAGCCGTCGATTGGTTATTCTTCGACTGCAATCCACAAAGACAATTTGACCTCAGAAACATTGGATTTATATTCATACAAACCAAAAGATTATTTTAGATAGCCAATCAGCCGCTTTTTAATTTCTATTTAAGCCAATAAAATGAAAATTCTGAAATAGTTGAATACATTTTAATAAGAAATGATAGAAGGCTCTTCAATATTAATATTATGGGTGGAATCATGTCTGATACATCGATGCAAGTTGCTGGAGGAAAAAAGCCTGAAACAGGTGCACAATTTTGTTTGTCCTGTCACAGCTAACCTTTGACTTGTTCTGCTCATATTGTTTGATTGACAGTGACTTTATTGTTTCCCTATCCTCCTGACTGAGTTCATATTTTGAAAATATTAATATGTCCTGCACCTCTTTGTGAAGCTTTCTTTCCTCAGATAAAAAACAAAAACAGGAATAATTAAAAAGCTAGCAGTCCCAAAGTTCATTCACTTTTGTGGTTACAGCAAGCATCTGATTGAAATGATTAGGGATGGGTCTAATGACTGAAAGCCTATTATTTTTTAATTTCATTTGGATGATGGAAAAAATCTCTCTCACCTGAGGAGACTCCTCTAAATCGTAGAAAAGATCAGAACAAAGTGATTGCAATGGAAGAAATGTTTCTATTGATACAAAGAACTTCTTACAGGCATTATTCAATATATGTACTGTGTCACCACAAACATCCAGCAAATTGGAATTTTTACTTCTTAGTTTCTGTTCCACACCATTTTTCTTACCACGCTTGACATTGCAATTGTCCATAAGCACACTGATTACTCGATCTAGTACCACATTCCTAGAAGCCAAAATGTCAATTACAGCCACAGTTATATTTTCAGTTGTTGAAATATTTGAATCCCTCGTTCCCAATAACTGAACAATACACTTTCCCTGCTCCTCATCAAAATATTGTACCATCATATTTAAGAATTTATTTCCCGCATTGTTTGTGACTTCATCAATGTTCAAGGAATAAAAAATCTCTCAACTTTCCCTCAATTGATTTTTTAACAGCATGTGCCACACTATGACTTGTTATGTACATGGCAGCAGTCCTATTCATGGAGACCGACTGAAGGGTTTTGGGGTCCTTGCTCAAACGTTTGGTCAAGTCTAAAATGTCCCCAGCAATCGAGAAAGGTAAACAATGTTCAGCTAAAAACAAACTAACAATTGCCTTGATCTCAAAAGAATGATCGTTCATAGACAAAGAATCGTCACTCAAAATTATTTTGAAGTTGTCTTTCATTGCACCCATCTTCGAAATATGATCAGCATGGTTTGCATGGTTTTGTAATGCCTTCTTCCCAGAACTTCCACACACAATAATTTTCCCACTTGAGACACAGAATCACTTTCCCGGTTCATAAATTTTTTTGCACCAAGACCTAAATGGAAGATTTTTATCACACATAGCGAAAGGTATACAGAGGATAGGTAAGATAGAACAAAAGAAAGGGGTAGTGAGGGATATCGGTAGATAGATAGATAAATAAATAGGCAGATTGATAGATAGACAGGGATATATATATATATATATATATATATATATATATATATATATATATATATATATATATCGATCGATAGATAGATAGCTAGATAGAGAATGTGTGTGAGATAGATAGGTGGATAGAGGGATAGATAGATACGAGTAGATAGATAGATAGATACGAGTAGATAGATACAAGTAGATAGATAAATAGATAGACAGACAGACAGACAGATAGATAGATAGATAGATAGATAGATAGATAGATAGATAGATAAATAGATAGACAGAGACCTCTCCTCTAGCCATGACCATTTCCACATGGTTTTAATATTATTGTCACACTCCCGAAACATCGCTAGCACGTGACGAGGAATCTCATTTTTGACAAAACAAAACTAAAAATATCCAAGATAATCCAAAGTCAGAAAAAAAATTAGTAACTCCAAAAAAGGTTTGTTAAAAATAAATAAAGTTGTAAGTGTGTCACTCTAGTAGTAAACACGATGAAAGATGAATGAACAAAGACAAGCCAACTGAAAAGTGAAAAAGACGCAAACAAATTAATATATGTAAGATTACAAAGGTGACTAATGAGCGAGTGATTACAGAATGTTTTACTCAATACACGCGCGCACCACGGGCACTAGACACTGCGACAATTTCATTGGTCATTTGGACACCACAACACAATGTGAGAACTCATTTACTGAGCACACTTTTCCTTTATTTAAAAAAATAATTGGTATCAATAGTCACGAGTACAAACACAATTAACGACACATGCATGCGCACATAAATGTCAATAAAGTGTCTAGAGAACTGTACAATCAGTGCCACAGAGCCAGCGCACCTAAAATCATCAACGCTTGAAAAAAAATTTTAATTTTAAATGACCAATCATCTATGAAAACCTGAGTCCATCTTCGGTAGCCGGACGACCAAAAGGAAAACTGATATGAGTAAATCCGGAAAGTCTAAAAAGCCAGAAATCCGGTTTACGCCGGAAATCTGGCATCAATGCTGATATGAACAAAAACAACACACCATTGAATGATTAACACCTACCTGGATTGGTATATTTTTCCTACTCCTGCAATCCCATACACGAACAGAGCAGTCAATTGAACCAGACAGAATTAGAGATGAATCTTCATTAAAGCAAACACAGTTTACTGTGCCTGAAAAAGAAATATAAAAGCTTCAAGTCACAGTGCAGAGATTACCTCATGAACTCAAAACAGAAACCAGAAAATCTTGATGGAATAAATAATAAATTGCCTTGATAAAATAAAACAAAGGTATCTTTAAACCAAAGGCAGTCAGTAGGGAAACTGAGAGCTCTGAAATACCTGATAGATTGTTATTTTTCATTACTGAAGTTTTACTTATTATTGTCTTTCTCAAACCATAAACTAAATCCTAAAAAGGAATAACAGTGCTTAGACAAGAAAAGAATGAATAATAAAATGAAACAATCTATGGAAACTCACTTTTGCTGTAGTTACCAAGAAAGATGTTATGAGGATAAAAATAAATTTCTCTTAATCATCTGAAGTTAATAATCTTATATCGTTAGTTTTATGACTTTCATAGTGTACGATATATATACAAAATATATACTTTACCTGCATGATCCCTGAACTTTCGAAGTATTTGTCCAGTGGAAACATCAAACATGACAACTGTTTTATCCATCCCTCCAGAGCAGATGTGACTATTGTCCCCAGAGCTACAGGCATCCAGTACTTCATACCCATGGCCCGAGTAAGTCTTGAGAAGCAAACCTCTGGATGCACTCCACAACTTAACCGTTTTGTCACTTCCGCATGTTAAACAGTAGTTTCCATCCACTAGAAGATGACAGAGAAGAATAAATGTTAATCAACATTGATTAATTATTCAGATAACACAACATAGACATAAATTTTTAATTTATTGAAGTGACTATTTCTCTGAATGCTTGGGGAAATAAACTTGATCTCTATTTCTCCAAACAGCTGCCACAGAGTATTCACGATAGCACAACTTTTTGATAAAATCTGTCTTTGTCAACAATGTGCCTAAAAAACGCTAGCTTGCATCGACATATCGCATCCGTAACCCATGGAGGCTAGCCGACCATTCAGAGAAATAGAGTTCAAGTTTATTTTCCTTGAGCTTACTATTACAACGAAAACAAGACAATAAATTTTATTAATATTGAGTATATTCTTGAGTTAAAAAGTTAGTTGTTAAAAGGATAAAGCAAACTGCTTACTCAATGTGTCCCTAAGATTCTGGATTTAATAGAGGCTTTTCTTGGACCCATCAAACCTCATCAGAATTTGATGGAAGTTGCCCTTAACCCAGAAGTTTTTGCTCTAGACCGAAATTTTTTCTGACAAATTCAGAGTTTTGGCATCTTTGCATATATGGACAACTCTCACCATTGTATCGGACAGCTCGCACAGCACCCTGTTTGCAGTCAACAGTTTCTGTGATTTTGTTTGGCCAAACCATGATTTAGTAACAGTATCTGGATTTTTCTGAAATTTAAGAGGAGTAACCAAAGAATTTGTGATAAAAAATACATCAACTTCATCAAAACAAATAATGTCATTATTTCTCTGTCTGAAAATTCTCGGTACAGTGGACTCCGGATAAGACGATGCCCAGGGGAACCGAGAAAAAAATCGACTTATCCGAAAATCAACTTAACCGGAGTGTAACCAAATGAGCAAAAACTCATGTGAACAAGGCAAACCAATCAAGAAAAAGTATGTCCCTTCATATCGCGCGGTCTCTGTAGTGGTCATCAGAGGCTCCTACCCCCAATAGCCGCATAGAGGAATCAGAATACATAAAAATCGGAATTTGAGATAAAAAAGCGGAATCAACTTACTGTTATTGACTATGACATGCTTTGCAACAGAAAATGTAATAGACAATCCAAAAGTACTCAAATGATTAAAAATATAAAATGTGTAAAAATGTACAGATTGTGTAAAGACTAAGAATGGGGTCAAATAATAATAAGAGAACACACAGGTCCTGGCCGTCTGAGAGCAAAGCATTGAACGGATGGATTTAACCTTGTCAGGACCCTCCCCCCCACACACACACACCTAAACAAACAAACGCGTGTGCCGGTACACACACACACACACACACTTACACAGGGCTAAAATTAAATAGGGAAAGAAGCTGACCGTACTCAATAATATTATTACGGAATGAAGCCAACATATAATATTACAAAGGTCATTGACCTCACAAATTGGAGTCACTAATACTTCGGTCAACCCCCCTCCCAGACAGCACACACTTTGAAGGGACTAATCAGACTCACAAAATGTGTGTTGATTGACCATAGGAGATGCTGACGAAATAAGCCATAGCTCACTTTTTTTTTCACTACAGACTTTTTTTTTTTAATGTTCCTCGATTGGAAAGGTGAAAAGCGGAATTTTCGCCTTGAATGGGGAATGTATACCAATTAAGTGAAATTATTCAGCGAAAAGCGGAAAGGTAGGAGCCTCTAGGTCAAGGTCATGCTTCTTGTAAATCGTCGAGACAGAAATAGCCGGTATGCCAATTTTCTATGCGATGATTTTCTGTCGCATGCCAGACTTTCCAAATGCATCGAATCTTCCTTTTCCGCGATAGGTTTGCCATTGTAGTTGTAGACTTGATTTGAATTCTTGATAAAATTGATACTAATTAAGAGGGCCATTACATAGGATGGCCTGGGATTAGAACCAAAAAAAAATCTTGAACTTGAAGTTGAGAAATTAAAGTTATTCAATACTGCTTATGTACATTGAACACGGACGTCAGGAAAAGCACCTACATCACATCGATGTGCGCCAATCGTTCGCGGATATTCTTAACCACTGAAAATTCTTACTGGTAGCTTTTTTAACCAATGGAAATACTTGTTTATTTGTGATTTTATTGTAGTCATGAGTGATAAGAACATCGACTTAAGCGACATCGACTTATGTGGAGTTTGTTTGTTTTTTTACTAATGTTATATAGGAAGAAGGGGGAGGGACCAAGAAAAAAAATCGACTTGGGTAAAAATCGACTTAGGCAACGTCGACGTATCCAGAGTGCACTGTAGTTTAAGTCATTCAAATACTAAATGATAAATGAACTTTTTAAAATGATAAATGAACATTCTAATACCTTGAAACAAAAAAACGAGCAATCTCAATCCAGAACCAAAGACAGGGAGCAATGCAACAGTACAGTAACTCAGTAACAGTAACAGTAGTAACGTAACAATAACAGGGAAAGGGACCTAAGTAAGTCTAAGTCAGCTATGTGGTCTTGTGGTATGACACTCACTTTCGGATCGGAAGGTCCTGGGTTCGAGCCTTGCTCGGTGCAAAATTGAGTCCTTGGAAAAGGCTCTTTACTCACATTCTCTCACCCTACTCAGGTGTAAAATGAGTACCTGGCCGTTAAAAGCGTTGTATCTGTCGGAAAAAAATTGTAATATCGCCTAACAGGCGTCATGGCTCGTTCTACATGTTACATGTTGCTGTTGGTTAGGACCCTTTGTAAAGCGCTTTGAGCACTTTTAGTGGATATTGCGCTATATAAAAAGCTCAAATTAAGTCTAAGTGATAGCAGACCATACATCATCATCAAGAGTGAGTGACCTGCCTAGTGTAGTGTGATGATACTCCACTCGTGTACACAGTTACACAGTACTTTAATACTTGACTTGAAATAAAATATAATTTTTAGTTTTTCTAATTTTCTGTACTGTGGTGACAAAAAGTAAGGTAGAAGTAGAAGCAGAGAATAAGGCAAGGTGAAAGTTATTGATATGTTTCTTTTCTGGCTGTCATTTTATAATTATTCACAGTACAGACACCTTTTCGATTGGCAGACCCTGCTGGGAATAATCACAGTCACAGCGTTCTTTTCTGTTCAAAAATGAATCAACCAAGAGAGAATCTGTGATCCCCTTGCGTTTTGATTATTATTCATATTGTTGGCCATTGACAAGACTTTTCAGCGATTCTACCTTCAAAGCTCACCAAATCATTCTTGCACGAATTTCGAACGAAAATTGAAAAGGGGAAGCCGTGAGAAGAGTAAAGGCATAAGGCATAAGGTAAAGATCGAAAGTACGCATCTAAATTAAATTTTCTTTAGATGAAGAGTGAAGAGTGGTGCTGCCATAGATTTATCAATAGTAACAGATACGATGAGCAGCGGGGCGATAATTTAACACTGGGGATACACGCCATTAGCTCCAAGACCCTCACTCTCTCTCGCTCTCTCACTCTCTCTCTCTCTCTCTCTCTCTATCTCTCTCTCCCTCTCCCCCCTCTCTCTCTCTCTCTCTCTCTCTCACACACACACACACATTCTTTCTCTACCCCTTTCTTTCTTTC